>NC_081407.1:711441569-711529069 GCF_030272615.1 Cryptomeria japonica
GAAATTCCTGATGATTTATACAAAATACTTGAGGCCAGAAGGCAAGGAGTGATTGAATTAGACAAGAAAATAAAAATAGAAAAACTACTTGTTGTATATCCAGTAAACTCTCCAAAGGAAATTGATGATCTGATTGCTTAGGCAAACCGGACAGTTTTCTCCACTGCACATCGGCATATTTCATCGATGGTAGGAAGAGTTATAGAAGTTACAGAGGAAACAAAAGATGGTTGGGACATATTCCTGGTTGAAAATGAAAAACAAGAAGAATACAGGAATCCCAAGCCTATTAAGGTATATCAGAAGGATAAGGACAAAGGGAAAGGCAAAGTTGGTGGACCTCCAAGAATAAAGGTTAAAGACAACCTACCTCCACCTGTAAAAATTACAACCCTTGAAAACCAACTGGTAGCAGAAAGCATGGATGTAGAGGATAGCAATCCAAATCCTGAAGTCCTATACACTGTAAATGTTGATACCCAAAAGATCAACATAACAGTTGATAAAGATACAACTGAAAAGTCAGATATGGCTAAAGAGCCTCTAGTAACAGGATATACAGAGCAACCGACAAAGGATACAGGGAAAAAGGTGGAATCTGAGGCACAAATAGAGAAACCAATAGAGCTAAAGGTTCCAGAACAGGCTCACAAGGAAACAATGCCACCGGTAAGCAATGAAGTAGGAAAACCAGTGCTAAAAGAAATGCAAACACAAACAGACTAGCCAGAGGTCAATACAAGCATGGTTATTTCCACCAACACTCAGACTCTTGGATCATCATCAACATTCAAGTCAACTAATGTGATTGAGGTATTACTTGAATCCATTAAGAAAATAACTGACTGCAGTTCATAGGCTTATAAAGCAATAGATGATTCAATACCAATTTTGAAGATCATTTCTCCTAATTGTAATATAGATAATAAAGATTCTTTAGGACAGTTGGATACATTATGTAAATATATTTATGGAAATATTGAGAAAATAAAGGAAGAATCAGTAAAGGACATGGTAGAAAAGGAGAAACATAAATTCTTTGATGAAGAAATAAAGAAGTGTAACAGAGACTTTGACACACTTCTACCAGAACTATGTAGTTTGTTGAAAGAGTATAAAAATCTGTATAAAGACACATGCAAAACAAACTTCTTGACTGTAGATATTGATAAGAAAATAAGCAAGACACAGGATGAGATAAATAAGCTTGAAGACAATTTTGTCAACTCACCAGATTCACTATCTGTTTTTGAAGATAAGTTAGCAAATTTTGAGGAGGAATTGCTTAAACAGGAAAGATAGAAAGAGAGAATATAAACAAGGCAAAACACTTGAGATCTAAATTGAGTCCAAGATTGGACTATCTAGCATCTCTGTGGAAGGAAATCTCAGAGGCATTAGCACAGGGAAGTAAAACACCAGTAGAGCAATTGCAGCATCTCACCGGTATTGTGAAGAGGACTGAAACAACAATAAAAGATAGCAAAAAGTTTATGGATAGTATAAACTTAATTTTGGGTAATCTTTTTCAGATAATAACTACCCAACTACAGGGTTGAGGATATGGACAGATGTAACTACAAACTCTACTAACATCTTGACAACCTTTGTCATTGATGCCAAAGGGGGAGTAGTAGGATGAGAAAATTCAAAGATAGGAATCATATGCTCAGGGGGAGCCCTTCATATTTTTGGTAAACATTCTTTTTGGTAATTTTTTTTGGACTACATATTTTGGACACTTTTTGAAATTTCTCATGAGTGTTGCCATCAATGCCAAAGGAGGAGATTGTTGGCATATGGACACTCCAATGAGACATTGTATGTGATTCAAGGTTTTGTCATTGATGGCAACCTTGCAATCCTATGGCACCGACAAGATATCATATCGACAAAGCATTACACAGGCAAAACAGTGCACCGACATCAACAAGATCACTCTACACCGGCACCGGCACTGGCACTGACATCGGCACTAGCACCGGCACTAGCACTGGCACCGACACCCAGCACCGGCATAGAAGAAAAGATGTATACCGGCATAGAGGCCGACAGGACTTTTGATATGTAATATTTTGTTTATTATTGTAAGCCGACTTGGCAAATTGTAAAATGACTCTTGTATATAAAGGAGATCATTGTAGACATTTAGAGAGGTAATGCAGTGAGCATAAAGAAAATTATTAGGTAGACCTAATGTGCAAATTATAGGTCAAGGGTATATGTAAAGAACAGAGTTAGAACCAGTACTGAATCTGGCATTAGAGATGTTATTGTAAAGTAGTACAAGTCATTGGATTAGTATAATCCTCATTGTAAGTCAGTGTGACTTCTCATTGAGCAGTGAGCTCTAGGCAGTTGGCCTTCCTGCATGTGCAGGCCCCTATTGTAAGTAATATTCTCTTATTGGCCAGTGAGTGAATATTGTGGGTCACAAATCCCACCAAGGTTTTTCCCACACCGGGTTTCCTCGTTAAACATCTTGTGTTATGGTGTTCTTTTCATGTGGATGTTTCTGATTCTATTTATTGCATTAATTCTTGCATACCGGTATACTGCTATTTTATGTTCTGCATGTTTTAACTTAAGAAATTCTTATCACCGGTTAGATACTAATTCACCCCCCCCCTCTCAGTATCTGTGGGAATCCTAACAAAAAGAAGCCAAAACAAGGGGACTGACCTAGGTGTTGAAAAAGAAAAATAATGGCAAGCCAACTGTCAGCAGAGGAACAACAAAATCACAGCCCCCTAAACTTTTCCTCTATCAAAAATTTCAATCATTCTACGCATATTAACCAGGTAAATAAAAGTATGCCACATAGGGAAAAAGATAGTTAACTTCAAGCATAATGAGAAACTAAAACTATAAGCCGATAGGCCACTAGGGCCAAACAAAAAACCAAAGATCCAGACCATAGAAGACAACTATTTATTTTTTCCATGACTCCTCTTGGGGAGGAGCTTCCTAGCCCATTCCTTGGTGGGAAATTTGAAGAGTGTTGGCATTATAACAGACAAGGGGAGATTGTTGGGATTTCAATAAGGATATTGAGAAGGTTGTTGAAGATTATTGATATAACTGAAGAAGGATGATAACTATCATTATAACATTATTTTGTCATTGATGTCAAGAAATTGATTTTTTGATTTAGTATGATATTGACATATCTTAAGAAGTATGTTTTGAAGAGAATTAAGATGTTGGTAAAAGACACAGAAAGAATGTGATGAATAAGGGGAGGAATAAGTTATTCAATGGGCAACTATTACTGAGTTAGACAATGATGAGATCATGATGTTTAGATTGTTTTGATATCCTACATATGCTATTGTTTGTAAGGTTAATACTATACTATGTTATCGAGCAAATAACCTAGTTGGTAAACCCTAAGGTTATCGCTATCAATTAATGAAGGTGGAATGTCTACTGAGTGAAGTTTAGTATTTACCAAGTTACAACTGAGTAATAACAAAATGCATTGGATGAATACATGCATTATTTAATGAAGGAAGTTGATGAGCTGGATATGATTAAATGACTGATACAATGTGTATGAAGTTTGTTAAGGATCTATGGCAATGGAAGATCGACAGGAAGATCTACAACTCAGATTGAACCGCAATACCCTAGCATAAGTTCCAAGAAATGTATGCAAGTTCCAAGGTGAAGTAAAATGTTTTCAAATTGAAGGATGGATTGAACCTGGTCAAGATTGAAGATCTGAAGGCTATGATTGATCATGGGAAATGTGATCAAGGAGATTAAGCGGTTAGCAAATTGTTTATAAATAAGGAACTGTTGATAAACAATGTATGCGAGCAAGTGTAAGCATAGGGATGCTACATAGTGATTACCGAGCACAGAAGCTTGAAGACTTGTTTGAATAATAGAGTAGAGAGCCCAACAGAGGGATAAGATAAGTCCTATGACTAGATTGTATTAAGTAAATAAGAATCTGCTTTAGCATTTTAGATGTGAAGTTGCAGATAGATTTTATTACTGTTATTTTGTAAGTGACATAAAATCTCTTAATCGAGTGGACTTAACAGTCTTATATGTAAACCCTCTAGCAAGGTAACATTCTAAGTGAGTGTTTGAAATCCTTTAACAAGGTCACCTCTAACAAAGTGAAGATCCTAACAGATCTGAGGGAAATCCCTTAACCAGGTCACATCTAGCAATGTGTTTGTAATCTTTAATAGGATTTGCTTTTAACCGAGCATACTCTAGAAGAGTATATTTCTTAGTGGGCCTAAAATCCCATAGTGGTTTTTCCCTATTTGGGTTTCCACATTAAATCTGGTTTTATGAGTGTTGTTATGATTATGTGTTCTTAAGTTTGCATGTTTAACAGTTTTTGGTTAAGTTGCTGAAGTATAAGTTATCGAGGTTGAATCTGTTGATTTACGGAAGTTTAAGTTTGTATGATTCACCCCCCCCCTCTCTCATCTTATTAGCTATTGGCATCTATACTTTACATCAGCATCAGAACTAACAAAGAGGTCCCTGTAGTCTTCGTCCTCCTTTCCTTTTCCTTTGATTGTGCTTTCCTTCAGAAGATACATAGTGGTCACCGAGCAGTGCATAAAATTTAGAGCAAACCTGGAGATGTCCTGCATCTTGTTCTTATTGGCCTCCATTCTACTGGTGATTTCTTGCAAGTTTTCAAACATACCCTCCACTTTCTTACCCAATTCTGCCATATTAATGTCGTCTTCCTCCTTTATGCTGCTCACTTCCTCCACCACCATCATCTTATCGAACCTGAGAGTAGGGGACATAGAGTTGGTCTGGGATTTGGGGCCGGCCTTCGGACTCATGGAATTTTTTGCATTCTCAGAAGCATGGGTGGAGATGATAGAGTGGGGGGTCAAGGTGGACTGAAATGTGACCACATTTTCAGAAGGGATAGAATTTCCAGTTTCATGGGATGAGGAGGGGTCCCTTAAGGATTTCTCAGGGGGTTTGGAGGCCAATCTTAGAGAGTAGCGGGGAGTGTTAGCCTCATTCGTAATCTCCACATCAGAGTCAGTAACCCGAATTCTAACTTTCTTAAGGGGTTTAGCATCCTTTGAATGGTGCTTTTTATTCTTCTTACTACAAGAGCCAATTTTAGGCAACTAAGGAGGGCTTATGTTAGGTTTATCAGCAGCAATGGCTAGGGGTTAGTTTTTAGGTGCATTCTGGATAGAAATCGTGCGAGGGGGGAAAAGGGCTAGGTGGAAATTGTAGAGGCCAAGGATAAGGCCTTGGTGCAGAATAGGAAAGTCCTTACCTTTTTTCTTAGCCTCCATAATATCTTTTACATTAGAGTCCAAAGAGTGCAGTAGAAAAAAAGGAATGGAGATAAGATCTTTATTCCTAAGATGGTTAAGGAAAGAAATGTCATAATAGTAGAAGACCCAATATCATCCTTCAAGGGTGAAATATTTCATTATGATGTAGCAGACCTCGTCCCAAGGTAGCGGAATCTCTTCCTAGTTAAAGTCACTTGCCCTCTTCAAAGGGTTCTCCCCCTCACGGAAAAACTGGTTCAGGCTAGTGGTATCCAAAATGCAGCTTTGTTTCTTTCATTTCCCACCCTCCATGGATAGACTCACTGACTGAGCGATCACATCTTCATTGATTTTGAAGGAAATACCACCCATGGTAACCCTTCTATCCTCCTAGGAGGTGACAAACTGCTTAGATAGTCTCTCATCATTTCCTTTCATGCTTTCCATAAATTTATCAATCCCGCCTTTCGAGAAAATAGACCACACTGTCGGTTTGGCTTTAAATTCATCCATTTTGTTGGGTTCCAGTCTTAGTCTGTCACCCCCAATGGTCATTTCTTCTAGCTTAGTAGAGCAAATGAGTAACATGGCAACAAAGAAATAGGGCTGAACCAAAGCAAAGGCAGAGTCGAGAAGAAAGCTTAGCTAGCTCTGGGACAAAATCATGCAATAAACGCTGTGATTATTGGAAGTAGTGTCTAAACAGATTTCACCATCACAAAATCTATTAAAATACTCATGTGAACCATCAATCCAACCAATGTGATTTGGCCGAGCCTAGTTGTTGCCTTTATCGCCACCAATGATATTCGGCTGGATGATAATTAAAAAATTGCCTTTCCTGATATCTGTACTAAATCGATAAATATCATCATTATCTAGCTCCCCTTGTAGCTGATGACAAGGCCATATGGAGCTATGTGGCAAGCCCAACCCATGATGGGCGTGTTTCCCCTCCAAATTCAAAATTTGAAAATTGGTTCTCTTCATCCGATAATAATTATACCGGTTCATCATTAGACTTGGTTTTTTTTTCTTTCTCCAAGATCTCCTTGGTGATCATTGGCAGTAAATCAATGTTCCTCTAGCATCGTAAGCCATTTTGTAGCCTACCCACCGCATCCATAGAGTCAGTAGCCGCATTCCCTTCTCTGAAGATGTGGTGGATGGTGAAATAGTCAAGGTTAGCCAAAAGCATTCTAGCATCCCTCAAAATAGAATCCACTTTCTAACCAGCAACAAATCTACCACTAACAGCTTCCACAATAACTTTAGACTCACCTTCAATTTCCAAATGTTTAATACCAATAGTAGTAGAAAATCTCAGACCCCAAAGGAGATCCATTCACTTAGCTTGAGTGACAGTATGGTTCTTCAGGCTACCCACATAGGCTACAATAGTACTCCCCTAGTGGTCACGAATGACTCCAGCGCCTGCTTGACAGGTATTTTGGGCAGATCCATCAAAATTAAGTTTGTGCCAAGAGGGGTTTGGGGCTAACCATTTGGTCTTTTTTCTATTGATCTTTGCACTAATGTTGAAGACTTTAAACTCCAACTGGAGCTTCCATAGTTCAACAATTTTTTTATCAGTCGGTTAGGAGGACTGGGGGGGATTTTCCACCTAGTCACTGATATATTATCCATAAGCATTTTGAAGAAATTGTAGAAAACTTTATTTGTGGGGGTTTCAACATCTCTAAAGATTCTATTGTTTCTTTCTTTCTAGACACCCCAGCAGACATGGGGAGGGATCCGTCTCCATAGTTGAAGAATCAGGGGGTGGTGGGAGGGAGGTGTACATCCAATAACAAGCTAATGAATGTTATCCTAAAAAACCCATTGCATACCACATTTTTCAAGGGTAATGGTCCACAAGTGTCCAACAAAGGGGCAGTGGATGAAAAGATGGTCAATACTTTCCTCCTTAGCTTTACATAAAATGCATCTATTGGGAAGTTAGAATCCCCTCCTTTTCAAATTGTAACAAGTCAAGATTTTTCCATGCATAAGGGACCACCAAAAGAAGTTAACTTTTGGAATCAGCTATGAGTTCCATATCTTCCTCCAACATTCAACATCACTAGTGGGTGTCAAGAGCTATCTGTAAGTAGACTTGACCGAGAGCACCCCTGAATGGGTCCCCTTCCAAATGAATCTATCCTCTTGGGGAGATAAGGGAATTTTTCACTCAAGCATAAGATCCCACAGATCAAGGGCAATGGGTAATAGGTTAGGTAGATCATAAAAGATTAGGGCTATGCTCTTCCATCTTCCTCTTCCCAACACCATGTAATCAACAATGTAATCACCAAAGTGCTCCTTTAGGGAATACATTATTTGGGAGAATCGAGATTCAGTCAGAGGTTTTTCATCCAACCAAGATTCTTCCTAGAACCTAATCTTCCTGTCATTCCTAATCTGCCACTTCAGTCCTTCTCTGATAACCGGCCTGAGTTTCAAGATGTTGTTCCATAACTTTGACCCATGAGGTAGGTCACCAACACTCAAATTAAAATAGAATTGCTCCCTTTCCAAATACTTAGCCCTGATAATGTTACACTAGTCCGCCTCACCTTTAGCTAGGGTCCATCCCACTTTAGCAATTAATGCCTTGTTCATGACATTTATCTTTCTGATACCAAGATCTCCCATGGATTTGGGTAAGCAAATAGTGTCCCAGTTGACGAGAGAGGCATTTCTTTTCGTCCATGCCCGTCGAGAGAAAACTTCTTTGGATCCTCTCAAGCTTTTCCCCTATAGCACCAGATATTTTGAACAAGGAAAGGAAGTACACTAGGATGCCCTGGAGGGAAGTAGTAAGAAGTTGGAGCTTACCTGCACTACTAAAGAATTTTCCCTTCCAACCAAAAAGTTTCTTCTCTATTCTCTCAAGGATAGTATTCCAGAACACAGGGGTAACCTTTTTAACAGTGAGGGGGAGACTCAGGTAAGTCCTAGGAAGAGCAGCAAACTTACACCCTAGGATAGAGAGGATTTTAGTCTAAAGGTTGACAGAGGTGTTGAAGAAGAAGAGATTAATTTTATCATAGTTGATACATTGCCATGAGGCAAAGGCATAATCCACCAGTAATTTCTTCCATAGTTTAGCCTCAATCATTGAGGATGTACCAAACAGAAAGGTATCATCGAAAAATTGTTGGATCATAGAGGGGGTAATAGTAGAAGCCACTTTGAATCCCTGCAGTCTACCATTGATCATCATATCAACCACATTCCTAATCAAGACTTCAAAAATCACAATGAAAAGATAAGGGGACAGCGAGTCTCCCCGTCGAATACCTTTTCCATCTTTAAAGTGGCCCCTAGGGGTCCCATTGATCAAGACCGCGGACTGAACTGTAGAAACGCATTCTCGTATCATGTCAACAACCTTTTGGATGAAGCCCAGTTTTGAGAGAGTTTTAAATAGGAACCACTAGTTGACTTTATCATAAGCGTTTGAAATGTTGAGCTTGAAAGCCATACTTGGGATTCCACTCTTGTCCATAGAATGGATTATTTCATGCATAGCTGTTGGTGTAAATAATTATTCATCATGGATATTATTACACTTAAGTTTACTTAGGATAATGCATTTCATAGTAGTTTGGATATGAGACACTTGGGTGTTTGTGCCACATTGGGATAGTGTGTGTAGGAGAAATTCCACCTCTTATGGTGTTGATCTTGTTATTACACTATCATATCCACTTATAGTGGAGTGATAATTCCACCTTCGGTGGGTGATCCACCTCATGTGGAATATTATATTATTTCTCCTACCTACCCACACCTATTTCCTACCTACCCTTGTTTCTTATTGAGCCACATGTCATATTTGTGTGCTCATACATATCCCTAGCCTTGCCTATATAAGCAGGCTCATCTACATTGTATGTAACAATTATTGATCATTTTCTATTGATGAGAATACAGTTTATTCTTGTCCTATATTGTGTCTCTATTTTGTACATTTCATTGACCCCTTGATCTTGGCAAAATCCAACATGGTATCAGAGCCATTGGGGCTTCATTGATTCGTCTTAAAGAGGCATTATTGCGACGTCAAGAGGTAGATCTGAGGAGCATCATCATTTGGAGGCGTCCTAGACCAGATCCGACCTCCCCATTGCGTCCGGAAGGCCGTTTCCATGAATTTTGGTTATAAAGTTGGCCTATTTTGGTGAGAAAATTTTTTTCCCCAATTTTGCTTATATCGTACGGATTTTCGAAATATTATTTTATTTTTCGGAAATTTTTTTTTATTTTCTGAAAAGTATTTTTCAAAAATTCAAAAAAATTAAAAAAATTGAAAAAAAATTCCGAAATCAAAAAATTTGAAAAAGCAAAAAAATAAAAAAAAAAGCTATTTTTTGGGGGGTCCGTAGACCCCCCCCCCCCCCGTGACCCGCAGGCCGCAGGTTTCTCAGAACGTACCTGTCTATCGTCGCTGTACCTTCTGTCGGCCCGTACCCCGCCTCGACACTCCCACTAGCTCTGCTCGTCCCAGCCCGCAGCTACCGCCGCCGAAACAACTCTCGCCGCGATCCGTACCGCTGAGTCCCGTCGGCTTTGCCACCGCCGCAGACTGCAGTGCTCCGTATCTCCCGCCGGCAACTCCCGGTGCCCTCGGTCTGCACACGCTGTACTCCACCGTCAACGGCTCCCCGTGTCGGCTCCTTCGCTCCAGCGCCGCTCCCCTCTGCCACCCGCGTCCTCCCGGCACCACCACCGGCGCCGGCTCTTCCAGACCGTCGCCCGCCACGTGGCAGGCGGCCACTGGCCCACGGGAAACCATACATACAGTCATCTATTCCGTATGCCACATCGATAGTACAGATTACACAGTCAGCGCATCTAGTCACAGAGACACGTCAGCAATTCCGTACAGTATGGAATATACAGTCAGCCTGCCACGTCATCCGTCCGTACAGTACGAACATCCAGTCAGCAGAGGTCGAAGTTTTTGCGATGGTCATACGATCGTCAAATTTAATGACGTGACTTGTTGACATCAGCTCCACATCAGTAGGGTTTGAAAATTTTTGGACCCCCTCTCATTTGCATTTTTTATTTTACAGTTCAACTTCAAATGGCCATAACTTGCTCATTTTTGCTCCTTTTTTGGTGCAATTTTTTTTGAAATGGGTTAGAATTTCATGCTCTCTGCAGTGGTGAAATAATTTTTTTATTTTGATGCATGGATTTTTCAGAAAATGCAGTTTTTGGTGATTGTCCCTGAGTAATCCCAGTTTTTGCAACTTCAGAGGCTTCGTTTGGGGTCATACGACCTCCTTTTTAGGTGCCATTTTTTTTGAAAGTGCGTATTTTTTCATCTACTTTCACATGATGCTATCAGATTGATGTCATTGTAAGTATAAATTGTACTTTCAGATCTTGGCCATTTTTGGCTCTCTTGGTACTTGTATATTTGCTTGAATCTCAGTTAGATTCATTGAACTATTGATTGAAGTCTCTTGTATCTCATTTGGGAAGTTGTAAAATTTGCATCATAAGTCCACTTTGCCTTGTCTTGCAAGTGGCTCATTGTAATTGCACTAAATATAAAGTGCCAAAATCATCACTTTTGGGGGGGTACTTTGATTGATTGAATTTGGGGGGTGTCTCTTGTGCCTTTGTGCTCTTTTGTTCCTTCCTTTTTGCTGCTATGGGTTCTTCTAAGTTTCCTCTCTTAACTCCACATAATTATGCTACTTGGAAAATTGATGCATGGAGTAAACTTATGGAAAAAGGACTCACTCATTACATTGATGGAACTATTGTTGCTCCAGCTGATCCTAAGGCTGATCCAGTTGGTCACTTAGATTGGCTCACTAAAAATATCATGGCAATTGGTACCTTAAGAAAGTATGTATCAAAGGATCTCATTTTTCATATTGAGAAATGTACTCTAATCAAGGATGCTTGGCAAAAGTTTCAAGGCTTGTATGGTCAAGTTGATGAGATTAGGGGATATCAAATTGATAGTGATCTCACCATGTTAGATCCCAAGAACTTTGATACTATACAAGATTGTGTCACTAAGGCAAATGAGTTGAGGGCACAACTCAAAGATTGTGGCATTGATAAAAAGGATACTCAATTGATATTCAACTTGATAGGCAAGCTTCCACAAGAATATGCAGCATTTGTTTCTAGTTTCCAAACTCATAGGATGACAATGGGTTCAAGCTACAAAATACCTACATTTGATGCTTTCAATGAAATGTTGATGATGGAACAAACTAAGTTGATAAGCATGGGCATTCTTAAGGCTTCTTCTAAGTCTCAAGCATTAGTGGCAAATCAAGGGAACAAAGGAAATCAAGGAAAGGACAACTCAAACAAGAAGAAATGGCAATCAACGCCTAAAGAAAAAGCACCATCTTCTCCACAACAAGGAGATTCATCCTCTTCCAAGAGAGATAATTCACCAAAGAGGGAAAGACCTACTTGTGCTTATTGTAAAAAGATTGGTCATGAGGAGCATTGTTGCCATACTAAGAAGATTGATGAGCTCACACATATCATCAAAAAGAATAACATTCATTTGCCTAAAGTCTACAAGAAGGATGATTCATCAACTTCCACTTCCTCACATTCAAAAGGAAAAGGGCAAGCATTCATGGCTTCTACAAGTGGGAAGACTCACTCTTTTGGAACAAGAAAAGGAAAAGCTCTATGTGCTACAACAAATCATAATTCAGAGAGATGGCTTCTAGATTCAGGGGCTTCTCATCATATGGCATCTTCACAATCTATGTTCTCTACATTTGAGCCTTGCACCATGCCACAGATTTTAATGGGCAATCATACATACATGGATGTGATTGGGAAAGGATCTATTGACATTGGGGATAACTCCTTCAATGATGTGTTGTGTGTACCCCACTTGACAAACAATCTCCTTTCTATCTATCAAATCACACATGGCGCAACTAAGAGAGTTGTGGAGTTCACACCTGACTTAGTTTTTATTAGAGACATGGAGACTAGAGCTATCATTGCGACTGGGGTGGTTGATCATGCATCTCAGTTATACTCCTTTTCAGATTTTGTTGATGATGATGATTTCACATTTGATGATTCTACACATGATGATCACACTTATTGTGATGGTTCAGATTTTGAGGAGAACTTTGGACACTTGAACATGGGGATTCTCACATGTAACCCTGTTCTTGAGTCTTGTATTTCATCTCCTCGTATTGATATCACATCACCTATTGCACCTGATGATGCAGATAGTGCGATAGTTTTGCCTTCATGTGATTCAGTACAGTAGGATATTCATTGTCTTCCAGCTTCAGATTCATGGGATGATTACTTGACAGACATTGCAGGTTTGTTTGTAGAATCCTACATTACAGATTTGGGAGACATCATTGATGGCATACATCTTCTCTTTGATGAAGATGATCCTTCTTCGATTGTTGCGAGGGCACACTCTGACCCTCTTGTTCATTCTCTACATGATCATTCTTTCAAGGTTGACGTGATTGTGGATACTTATGTACAGCAGTTGGAGGAGGTTTCTTTATTTTTTGAGGAGACATATGAGTCTTTGGGACATGTTCTACATCCATCTCCACTAGATCTTGGAGTGCCTTTTTCAGTAGTGTGGCACAGTTTACCACCTTTGGAAGGGGTATCTTTCAGCATCGACATGGGGACACTTGAGCAGTTTTCAGAGATTCCTTTCATCATGAGCTTTCTTCATACATCTTCCCTTCATGATTGGGGAGACTTCATGGATACACCTTTGGTTTTGTTTCTTCCTAAGGGGAGGAATGTTGTTTGACGTTCGTGGAGTAGTTTCTTCATACACTGAGCTTCTATCATTGGTGCAGATTCTTCATTGAGGGAGGGTCACAGTTTGACTTCTCTTCTTCTCTCATATGGGGGGGACTTTTTCCTCACATGGGGTTTTGTTCCTCACATACTTCTTTGAGAATTCTCTTGTATAGCTTTCATCTCTCTTTTGGGGAAGGATTTTTTCCCATTGGGTTTTTCTCTCTTTCCCCACTTTGTGAGAGATTCCATTGCATTGGTTTGCATGCATTTGCATTTGTGCATGGGTACCTAACATGGCCTTGTAGCCGGGACCCATCTTGCATTGCTTAGTTGCATTGTAGACTTAAGTGCATTCCCCTAAGTTGCACTTAAGGGGGGGTGTTGGTGTAAATAATTATTCATCATGGATATTATTACACTTACTTAAGTTTACTTAGGATAATGCATTTCATAGTAGTTTGGATATGAGACACTTGGGTGTTTGTGCCACATTGAGATAGTGTGTGTAGGAGAAATTCCACCTCTTATGGTGTTGATCTTGTTATTACACTATCATATCCACTTATAGTGGAGTGATAATTCCACCTTCGGTGGGTGATCCACCTCATGTGGAATATTATATTATTTCTCCTACCTACCCACACCTATTTCCTACCTACCCTTGTTTCTTATTGAGCCACATGTCATATTTGTGTGCTCATACATATCCCTAGCCTTGCCTATATAAGCAGGCTCATCTACATTGTATGTAACAATTATTGATCATTTTCTATTGATGAGAATACAGTTTATTCTTGTCCTATATTGTGTCTCTATTTTGTACATTTCATTGACCCCTTGATCTTGGCAAAATCCAACAATAGCAATGGCCACATCCAAGATTTGACGACTAGGGACAAAACCTTTATGGGAGGGACTAACAAACTTAGCTAGAAGAGGATGAAATCTATTCACCAAGACCTTAGAGATTATCTTGTATATAGAATTGCATAAGCTTATGGGCCGAAATTCCTTCATGCAATTGAGGATCAAAGACTTGGGGACAAGAAAAATGTAGGTGTTGTTTAGTTTTTTCAGTAATTTTCCAG
The DNA here is from genome assembly GCF_030272615.1 of Cryptomeria japonica. Taxonomy (NCBI): domain Eukaryota; kingdom Viridiplantae; phylum Streptophyta; class Pinopsida; order Cupressales; family Cupressaceae; genus Cryptomeria; species Cryptomeria japonica. The sequence continues at coordinate 711,455,734 of NC_081407.1, forward strand.
TCCTAAAGAAGTCCATCATCGCTTTAGTAACATCATAACTAAGGATGTCCCAATAATCTTGGAAGAGTGTCGGGGGAAAACCATCTGGGCCCGGGGTCTTAAAAGCACCCATCACAAAGACTGCCAAGTGGACCTCCTCCGAGGAAATAGGAGAAAGGAGCTGACAGTTATCCTCCTCCCCAATGGCATTAGGGATCTTACTCAAAAACCTATCCTAGAGGGACTCATTATCTCTTCCAGATCCACTGTACATACAAATGAAGAAGTCAATGATAGTTTGACCAATTAGGAATTCTCTAGTGATCTCTTGACCAGAGTCATCCTTTAGACATTTGATAAAGCTTCTCCTTTTGTGAATTCTCGTTGAGCGGTAGAAGAAAGCTGAGTTTTTGTCGCCCTCTTTCAACCACTGAATTCTGGATCTTTGCTTCCAATATATTTCCTCCTTAGAAAGGTTTTCCTTCCAATTATTACAACATTCTTCTTCTTCAACAAGAAGAGAGTGAGGGGGGTCACCTGCAGCCATATTGGTTTGGAATTATTCAATTCTAGAGCACAAATCCTTTTTCTTTTTGAAGATGTGACCAAAGGTTTCCTTATGACAATTGAACCATCGTGTACAACAAATGAGTCATCATGTGAATATATCTCCTCCTCATGCTCACTACAAGATGCTTCACTTGATGAGTTTGGTTGTTATGCTTCCTATACACAACAAAACTTAACTTGTTAAAATAATATAAAACTTCTAATTAAATAATTTCATAAGTCATAAAATATTATAAACAACTTACCTCAAATTCATGAACAATAATTAATTTCTCCCCTCAATCTATCATATGTTGTCGAATGCCTTGGGAACCATGTATTAAAGCATATTTAGGTCCTCCTTTGAAGCTTCCTTTTGAAATTGGTGAACCAACATTAAAAATATAACAAAATTTATAAGGTATAATGAATCATAAGATACAATTAACTCACAACTTTGACATCATTATTTATCCTAAAATAGAAAATATAATAGATGGAAATATTCACTTACCATGCCACCATGAATGCTATTATATCCACCAAATCCTAATTTATCAGATCCAATTATTGACACCTGAGCTTGGGTTGCATTCATTGTATCTCGAATGCATCTTTTACCTCCTAAAAAAATGGCCTATATTTTGGATTATTGTGGGCCTTCCTCTTAAACTTGGTGTTGGCAATATAGCATTATAAGAGACAATGAAAGATTGTTGGCATTTCATTAAGGATATTGAGAAGGTTGTTGATGATTATGGATATAACTGATTAAAGATGTTTACTGTCTTGATATTATTATTTTGTCATTCATGTCAAGAAATTTATTTTCTAATTCAGTATGATGTCGCCATATCTTGAGAAGTATGATATGAAGAATATAAAGATGTCGGTAAAAGACACAGGAAAGAATATGATGAATAAGGGGATGAATAAGGTATACAATGGGCAACTAGTACTGAGTCAGACAATGATGAGATCATGATGTTTTAGATTGTTTTAACATCATACATATGTTGTAAATTGTAAAGGTTAATACTACACTATGTTATGAAGCAAAGAACCTAGTTCGTAAACCCTAAGGAACCTAGTTGGTAAAACCTAAGGTTATCGCTATCGGTTAATGAAGGCAGAATGTCTATCGAGTGAGGTTTAGTATTCACCGAGTTGTTATCGAGTTGTAACCGAGCTATAACAGAATGCATTAAATGTTTACGTGCGATATTTAATGAAGGAAGTTGATGAGCTAGAACTGATTAAATGATTGGTGAGCCATGAATAAAGTTTGTTAATGAATCTAAGGCAAAGGAAAGTCGGCATGAATATCTACAACTCAGATTGAACTGCAATACCCTGACACAAGTTCCAAGAAATATATACAAGTTCCAAGGTAGGGTAAAACATTTTCAGATCAAAAGATGCATTGAACCTGGACAAGATTGAAGATCTGATGGCTATGATTGATCATGGGAAATGTGATCAAGGAGATTAAGTGGTTAACTAATTGTTTATAGATAGGAATCTATTGATAAACAATGTATGCAGGCAAGTGTATGCACAGGGATGCTACATAGTGATTAGCGAGCACAAAAGCTTGAAGACTTGTTAGAATAACAGAGTATAGAAGCCCAGTAGATAGACAAGATTAGTTCTATGTCTAGATTGTATTGAACAAATAGGAATCTGCTTTAGCATTTTGGATGTGAAGTTACAGATAGATTTTATTACTGTTATTTTGTGAAAGTGATAGAAAATCTCTTAACCGAGTGGACTTAACAGTCTTATTTGTAAAACCCTCTAGCAAGGTGACATTCTGATTGAGTGTTTGAAATCCTTTAACAAGGTCACTTATAACAAGGTGAAGATCCTAACAAATTTGAGGGAAATCCCTTAACTAGGTCACATCTCGCAATGTGTTTGTAATCTTTAACAGGATTTTCTTTTAACCGAGCATACTCTAGAAGAGTATATTTGTTAATGGGCCTAAAATCCCATAGTGGTTTTTCCCTATTTGGGTTTCCACGTTAAATCTGGTGTTATGAGGTTTATGATGTTTATATGCTTTTGAGGTTGCATGTTTGACAGTTTTTGGTTATATTACCGAAGTATATGTTACCAAGGTTGAATTTGATGTTTTTATGGATGATTAAGTTTGTATGATTCACCCCCCCCTCTCATCTTGTTGGCTATTGGATCTGTACTTATATTAAGTATCAGAACTATCAATTGGTATCAAAGCTTTGGACTCCAGAAGGAAAGTTTAAAGGCACTTGAGTTAAAGATCCAAGATGTATAAGAGGGATGCACCGAAGCTGAACAAGTCAAGTTTCTCTGCATGGCAGAAAAGAATGAAGTTACATCTATCAGGAGTTGAAGAATATGCTATATACTATATGGAGAATGATTTTGTTACACCGAGCAGCTATCCATTGACTATGGAAGAGATAAAGGCAAATCAAGAACATATTCAAGCAATGATTGAAATAACATCTGCATTGACCGATTCAGAGTTTAATGATCTAGAAGGCTGCAATGATGCAAAGGCAATGTGGGATAAGCTCATATCAGTGTATGGAGGAGATGAACATGTTCAAAGAGAAAAAGTAGATAGTCTAAGAGGACAACTTGAATATATGAGGATGAATGAAGGAGAGAACATAACTCAGTATAGTACAAGACTAAAGGAGATTGTCAATCAAATCAAAGGAGCAGGTGGAACTATTGAAGAAAATGATATAACAAGTAAGTTGTTAAGAACCCTTCTACCAGCATATGCAATCCGAGTCTCTGCAATCAATGAATTGAGGTCTGTACCTAATATTCTAGTTTCTTTAGATGCTACTATTGGTAAGCTACATGCATTTGAGTTAAGTAATTTTGATAATAGTGGATCTTCAGTAAATAAAATTGAATTTGCATTTAGTTGTTTTCATCTTGATGAATCTAATGATTTTAATGAAAGAAAGTATAAGTAATCTGAAGGAGATCACAGTGGAGCAAGTGAAAGATTTCGTAAGAACATGGAAGAAGTACACAAACTATATGAGGAAATCAGAAAGCAAGAAGAGTTTGAAGCACTACTAGCCAAAAGGTTACCGAGAGGAAAAGGTAAGTATAAAGGAAAACTACCTTTGAAATGTTTCAATTGTGATAAGATAGGACATAAAGCTTCTAATTGTCTTGACAAAGATTCTATTGAAAAGAGAGATTACCGAGATGACAGACAGAAAGATAATCATTACAGAGGACACTGAGACTTCAGAAGAAGAGATAGAAAGACATGTTTAATAGCTGATGAGGAATCTAATGATGATAAATCAGATGAGACTGATACAAAGGAAGTAGTTTATGTGGCTATCAAAGATGGATCAGATGAAGAAAGGTATGAAGAAAAATCCCTAATATCTCACATAAACACTAATGATTCTTGGATTATAGATAGTGGATGCTCAAATCATATGATAGGAGATAAACACAAGTTTGTTATATTAGAAGATTATGATGGAGGCTATGTCAGATTTGGTAATGATGCACCATGTCCAGTGAAAGGTAAAGGATCTATAACACTTCTTGATAATGCAAGATGCAATGATGTTTATTGGGTTGAAGGTTTGAAATATAATTTGTTAAGTGTAGCACAGCTAAACAACACAGGTTACCAAATAGAATTTCAGAAGGGAATTGTCAAAGTTCATGACAAGAATGGAAAGTTAGTTGCTACCGGGACACAAACAAAAGGTAATACATTTCACCTTGACTCAGCTCGGAATAAGTGTTTGTATGCAAAGATTGATGATACTTGGTTATGGCATAAAAGGTTTTGTCATGTAAATTTTGATAATCTGATCAAAATAAGCAAGAAGCACAGAGTAAGAGGTCTACCGAATCTTGAAAAACCTAAGAGTGCTATGTGCCGAGGATGCTAGATGGGTAAGATGACAAGATCAGGCTTTACAAGTAAGTCTTACACTTCAAAGGGAATTTTAGATCTAGTGCACACTGATCTTTGTGGTCCTATGAAAGTTCAAAGTTATTATGGTGATAAATATTTTATATTATTTGTGGATGACTATTCAAGGATGATGTCAGTAATGTTTCTAAAAGAAAAATCAGAAGCTTTTCAAATGTTTGAATGGTACAAGGCAAGAGTTGAAAATGAAACAGGAAGACAACTGAAATGTCTTAGATCAGATAGAGGAGGAGAGTTCACATCTAATGAGTTCAACTTATTTTGCAATGATCATGGTATTAAAAGACAACTCTCTGCACCGAGAACTCCACAGCAGAATGGAATAGCTGAGAGAAGAAACATATCTATTGTGGATTGTGCTAGAACATTGATGATTGAAAAGCAGGTGCCACAAACATTTTGGAGATAAGCAATAAGCACAGTTGTTTACACCTTGAACCGAGTTCAATTGAAGAAAGGTACTTTGAAGACACCATATGAAATCTGGTATGATAAGAAACCTAATGTAAGTTATTTTAAAATCTTTGGAAGTAGATGCTATGTTCACAAAGATGATAGAAATGGCAAGTTTGACCAAAAAAGTGAAGAAGGATCATTTCTAGGTTATTCTTCTAGAAGCAAAGCATTTAAATGTCTGATCAAATCATCTAACAAAATAGTAGAAAGTGCAAATATGAAAATTGATGAATTTGTAGAAAGAAATGATGAAGGAAATTCCAAGGAACCAGAAGACTATGATGAATTTGTCTATGTTCAACCAAGAAGTCTCACCGAGAAGACTGTTGAAGAAAATGAAGAGAATATCCAATTACCAAGTGATGAAGAAGATCATACAGAGCCTACCGAGCCTGTATTAGCCAAGTATGTCAGAAGACATCATGCACCAAGTCAGATTATAGAAGATAAGGATGATCCAGTGATGACAAGGAACAAACTGAGACAGAACACATGTTTGATATCTAAATTTGAACCGAGAGTAGTGAAAGAGGCATTTAACAGTGAAGATTGGATAAATGCTATGATAGAAGAGATTGATCAAATCAAGAAGAATGACACATGGACACTAATCCCAAGACCGAAGGACAAGAATGTAATAGGTACAAAGTGGATTTTTAGAAACAAGCTAAATGAAAAAGGTGAGGTCATTTGAAACAAAGCAAGAATAGTTTGCAAAGGTTATGCTCAAGAAGAAGGAATTGATTGTGGTGAAACTTTTGCACCTGTTGCTAGACTTGAAGGAGTAAGAACATTGTTGGCCTATGCTAGTTTCAAAAACTTCAAGGTATATCAAATGGATGTTAAATCTACATTTCTGAATGGAATATTAGAAGAAGAAGTTTTTATTGAACAACCTGAAAGATTTGTTGAAGATAATAATAAAGATCAGGTATGTAAATTGAACAAAGCTTTATATGGTTTGAAACAAGCACCAAGAGCATGGTATGAAAGATTGCACTCTTATTTGATTAAGATTGGTTTTATAAGGAAAAGTGAGAACAACAACATGTACATGAAGAATGATGATAATGGAATACTGATTCCAACCATATTTGTTGATGATATTATATTTTGTGGAAATGACTCTTTATACAAGAACTTTGGAAATGAAACAAGCAAAGAATTTGAGATGTCATTAATCGGTGAGATAAAGTATTTTATAGGTTTATAGATACTGCAAATGAAAAATGAGATTTTCATTACTCAATTAAAGTACATAAAGGAAATCTTGAAGAAATTTGGAATGGAGGATTCAAAACCAGTAAGTACTCCTATGACTACCAACTGTAAATTGTCAAAGAATGATGAATCTGCATCTATTGATGAGACACTTTATCGATCCATGATTGGAAAACTACAATATGTTGTTCACAGCAGACCAGACATAGCACATGCAGTAGGTATAGTTGCAAGATTCTCTGCAGATCCTAAGGAAACACACATGACAACAATCAAAAGAATTTTTAGATACTTGAAAGGCACTAAGGATTATGGATTAGTATATCAGAAAGGAAATAATTTTGATTTAAAAGTTTATACTGATGCTGATTGGGCAGGCAACATTGATGACAAAAAAAGCACAAGTGGAGGAGCTTTCTTTTTTAGGAGAAAGACTAGTGAGTTGGCTTAGCAAGAAACAAGGATGTGTTTCACAGTCAACAACAGAAGCTGAATACGTTGCTGCAGCATTGAATTGTACCAACATTGCATGGATCAAACAACTGTTGGAAGGTATAAATGAGAAAGTTACTGAGCCAGTAACTATATTCTGTGACAATACTAGTGCCATTAATATTTTAAAAAATCCTGTTATGCACTCTAAGGCAAAGCACATCTCTATCAAATATCATTATCTTAGAGAAGAAGCTCAAGAGAAGAAAGTGGTGTTGGAGTATGTTAGCACAAAGGAATAAATAGCAGATATCTTCACCAAGCCACTACAAAGGAACACTTTTGAATATCTCAGAAGTAAGTCAGGTGTCCTACCCCTATCTTCTACTCACTGACTGAGTTCGGTGAAAGCATCAATCCGATGACTCTATCGCATATCTTTTAGGAGTTGATGCTTATTTATACACTTTAGGATGTTTTCTAAAGGTGTACAAGAAATAATATAGGAAACAATACAGGGAATAGGAATTGAAGACAAATGCTCTGACCGAGACTCAGTTGATACACAACAGCAGAAAATAACTTCTTACAAAAAGAAATTATGTTTTACTTCTTTACTTTTTGGCATTGTTGTCAATGGGGGAGAAGACTAATATAGAGGAAGAAGACCTATCAGGGGAGAAGACTAAAAGAAAACTGAGTAGACTACATATTGGAAAGAAGACTGAAGAAAAGAGGAGAAGTCTAATGTATGGGGGAGAGCATTTCAGCATTTCAGAATCACAACAATTTGAATCTTTTAAGGTTGAATCAATTGGTGTTTCCATCAATGCCAAAGGGGGAGATTGTTGGCAATATAGCACTATAACAAACAATGAAAGATTGTTGGCATTTCATTAAGGATATTGAGAAGGTTGTTGATGATTATGGATATAACTGATTAAAGATTTTTACTGTCTTGATATTATTATTTTGTCATTGATGTCAAGAAATTGATTTTCTAATTTAGTATGATGTTGCCATATCTTGAGAAGTATGATATGAAGAAAATAAAGATGTCAGTAAAAGACATAGGAAAGAATATGATGAATAAGGGGATGAATAAGGTATTCAATGGGCAACTAGTACTGAGTCAGACAATGATGAGATCATGATGTTTTAGATTGTTTTAACATCATACATATGTTGTAAATTGTAAAGGTTAATACTACACTATGTTATCAAGCAAAGAACCTAGTCGGTAAACCCTAAGGTTATTGCTATTGATTAATGAAGGCGAAATGTCTACTGAGTGAAGTTTAGTATTCATCGAGTTGTTACCAAGTTGTAACCGAGCTATAACAGAATGCATTAAATGTTTACATGCGATATTTAATGAAGGAAGCTGATGAGCTGGAACTGATTAAATGATTGGTTAGCCATGAATGAAGTTTGTTAATGAATCTAAGGAAAAGGAAAGTTGGCATGAAGATCTACAACTTAGATTGAACCACAATACCCTGGCACAAGTTCTAAGAAATATATACAAGTTCCAATGTGGGGTAAAATGTTTTCAGATCGAAAGATGCATTGAACTTGGACAAGATTGAAGATCTGATGGCTATGATTGATCATGGGAAATCTGATCAAGGAGATTAAGTGGTTAACTAATTTTTTATAGATAGGAATCTATTGATAAACAATGTATGCAAGCAAGTGTATGCACAGGGATGCTACATAGTGATTAGCGAGCACAAAAGCTTGAAGACTTGTTAGAATAACAGAGTATAGAAGCCCAGTAGATAGACAAGATTAGTTCTATGTCTAGATTGTATTGAACAAATAGGAATCTGCTTTAGCATTTTGGATGTGAAGTTGCAAATAGATTTTATTATTGTTATTTTGTGAAAGTGACAGAAAATCTCTTAACCGAGTGGACTTAACAATCTTATTTGTAAACCCTCTAGCAAGGTGACATTCTGATTGAGTGTTTGAAATCCTTTAACAAGGTCACTTCTAACAAGGTGAAGATCCTAATAGATCTAAGGGAAATCGCTTAACCGGGTCACATCTAGCAATGTGTTTGTAATCTTTAATAGGATTTTGTTTTAACCGAGCATACTCTAGAAGAGTATATTTCTTAGTGGGTTCGAAATCCCACAATGGTTTTTCCCTTTTTGGGTTTCCCACCTCTCATCTTGTTGGCTATTGGATCTGTACTTATATTAAGTATTAGAACTATCACTTGGCATATTTCATAATTTTATCCCATGTCCCTTGGTCTATTATCCAAACTAGACATGGATATCTCAATACTTTTGTCAACTTTGACCTTAGATTATCTTGTTTAGAGTGAATGTATTTATGTGCAATATCTAGAATAGTTTCTTCATTAAAACTAGGATTACCAAATGCTATTATGACATCTTTAATGAGTTCTTATTTTTTAGCATTTGTTTGCTTCCTCCAATCCATTTGGATGGTATTACCAAATAATTTATTTGCATGATGAAAAATAAAGTGAAATAATTATAACCCCATTTCATCCTTCAAGACATTTCCTTCTGTGGTGAGAAAAATTGTAACTTCTTGCATTCCTTTTGTAGTTACTCAAGATATTGTTGTAGTCTTGAGGGTTAAGGTAAATTCCCTTATAGGTACATCAGTCACTTTATCATTTATTTCTTGTATTTACAATGAAGTTGAGAAATTGTAAAAAACCCAACCAAAATATGAAACTATTTTCATTTCTAAAATAATTATCCTAAATGCCAAAAATGAAATTAAAAAAGGGATTATGAACTTATAAATTAGAAACAATTTAAGCTATAGTTTAAAAACACATTTCATGAAGAGGCAAAGCATAAGTTTAGTGATAATGCTTATCTCATGAAGCTCCAAGAATGCTATAATAAGAAGTAAAGCCTTCTAAAAATGCAATCCAAACAAGATAAGATCACCTCACAGAGCTATAAGATAGGATATGGCAAATGAATAAGACAATAAGCATAGTTAGGAGAAGATAAATCTTGACAAGAATGTTGTTCATAGAATAGTGCTACGTGAGGAAGCAAAGTTGTTACAGTCATTCTAATGAGGGTTCATGTGCCAAAAGAGTTCAACATGCAATAAGGATAGTCATTTGATTGAAGAAGCAAGAAAACATATAATTCATGTAAGAAAGACATGATTGATGAATACTAAGAGGGAGGGGTGAATTAGTATGCCAAAAATCTTTGCACTTAAACACTTTGCAAGACTGATAGTAAACCAGTGAAACAATTTAGCAGACAAACCGGTTAACAAATATGCAAACCAAATAGCTAATAATGCATTCACCCACAGAAGCACAAACACCATAACACAAGAGATTTTGGTGTGGAAACCCAAATGGGAAAAACCACGGTGAGATGGAACTCACAAGTAACTATCTACAGAATAGGAACTAGACTGGTTAAGGTCAGACCAATTAAGGTCTTACAATGTTCTTTACCAGAACAGATCCTGTTAGGAATCTCAATCTCTGTTAGGAGATAAGTCCGATTAAAGACTACCTTGCTAGAGGATTTTAGATCCATAGATGTGAACCACCTTGTTAGAGGATTTACAAAAGGCTTTTAGGCCTACCTGGTTAAGGACTACAAACTTGTCAAAGATGTGAGTAATCAACAAGTGTTTGATCTAGCTAGTTGCACAGACTGCTTGGTTAGATCCTTGGTAGCTCATTCCTAATGCACTCCAACATTACTTAAGTCTTCTACACATTCCTATTCTCTCCAACACCTCAATCACCTTAAACCCTAGCAACAACATAAACTTTCGCTATATCCACATCAACAACCTAAAACCCTAGACATGATGTCCTTATAAAGGAATCTGATTTCATGTCGGTCTAATAGGATTACATTACAATTTCCTAGGTTCAATGAACCTGGACATACTTGGTACCACAACACAAAAAGCACCATTAATGTGTCGGCACCATCAAACAATCGATGGATGGTAAGTCATCACAAAGTATTACCGGTTCATACAAAATGCTGGTTGCCGATTTGACAAAAATGAAGACTGGTAAAAATGTGTTATGCCACTTTAATCCCTCGAACCGCTTGGAGTCAACATGCCACTTCAGATCGGGTAACACATTCTGCAAAATATCAATAGTCTAAAGACTATAATACAACATACCGGTTGGAACAAATACCGGTTGAGCTCTAACTCATACATATAAAGAGGATCTCAATGCAAGTGTGTGTCCATCAATGACAATCACAACATAAACATAAAAAATGCCAACAATCTCCCCCTTTGGCATTGATGGCAACACTTAGGAAAATAAAATTTTGACATCTAAGTGTTTTACAACAAAATCATGCCATTAGCAAAATTGCTCCCCCTAAGCATATACACTATCCCTTTAACAATACAATGTATAGCACTTTTGCATATAGAGCATAAACTTTGAGATATTCAGAGCATATAATCAAAATTTTGATTACCAGATACTTCTCCAAATAGAATTCTTCTCCCCCTTTGCCAACAATGACAAAGTACAACTGAACAGCCCTATTTTCATTTGATATTAAAAATAATAAAAGTTTATGACAACAAGGAATGATACTTGTCAAAAACAGATTTAAAGTCCTGCAAGAATTGTTTCATCGACAGAGACCAGGACTCAAGTAGGGAGGTGGCTACTTCTTGCTCTGTCTACATCTGGGAGACCTGTTCTTCCATTGCATCAATTATGCTCATCTCCTATGTAATTGTTAAGGCATCCAGGTTCAGATAGCACTTCTGAAGAATTTCCAATTGTGGTAGTAGAACCAGTTGCAACTCCTACAAATCTCTAGACTGAGTGCTGATCTCTTGCTCCATTTTTGCTGACTGGATGTGAAACTGGTGAATAGTTTGCCCATAAGTTGTAAAGGAATAATAAGGCGAATTGAATGTGCTCAAGTAGGACTATAAGTCCATTTCAAGTTTTTTCTTTTGAGCTCGCACATCATCATAAAATAGACGGGGTTGGCAGATCTTGCTGAGTAGCAGATTCCCCTCATCTAGAGTGTCCCTTATATCCTTTTGTTCTTGCTTGAGTTCAGTCCGGAGATCATTCAACTTCTTCACCAGAGCTATATTAAGAGCTTTTTGATGCTCCTTCTTGACATTAGCCTCTGCTACTTCTTTAAGGCTCTGCACCTGATCATCCACTACTGTGCATAGGAGCTTGAGTTTAGCTAGTGATGAATCAGTGTTGGGAAGATTTGTATCGGCTATCAAACTAGTAAGCATATCCACAGTCGCTTGAATTACATCCTACTCCTTCTTTTGTTGAATGATTTCAAGGCACTCTTGAGCTACCTTGATGCTTTGCATTAGCTTTGTTTCACTTGCAGACTGAAGATCAATAGGACTCGAGAGATCAGTTGGTTTGGCTTGACTCCTGATTGCCTTTGGAGTCTCCATCTGGGTGCTCTTCTTCGCTTCTCTTGCCTTGTCCTCTTCCACTTTCTTCTTCTCTGCTTCTCTCCTCTTCTCTGCTTCCTTATCCTCCTCTTCCTTCTTCCTTTTCTCCACTTCTCTCCTCTTTTTCTCTTCTTTTTCCTCCTCTTCCTTCTTCTTCTTCTCTACTTCCTTCTTCTTCTCCTATTCCTTATCTTCTTCTTCCTTCTTTTTCTTTTCATCTTCTTGCTTCTTTTTCTCTTCTTCATCCTTCTTCTTCTTCTCATCTTCATCTTTCTTCTTCTTCTCTTCTTCATCCTTCTTCTTTCTCTCCTCTTCATCTTTCTTCTTCATCCCTTTTTCGCTTCTCTTCTTCATCCTTTTTCCTCTACTCTGCCTCTTCCTTTGCCGCTTCCTGTCTATCCTCAGCTTGCTTATCAACCTATTTAGCCTGTTGCTTCTGTCCTGTTGCCTTAGATGGTGTTTCCTGAGTAACATCCTCAATGTCCAGAGCATCAACATCAATGGTGTCGATCAGTTCAACAACCAGATTTACTTCATCATCAAATATTTTGTCCAGTTTGGATATAACTGGTTCTTTTTCATCTTGCTGGTTGGCTAGACACACTTTGTGAGTCTGGACAGTGGTTCTCATATACAAATGAGTGTCTTTTTCGACATCATCATCTCTACCTTCTAACAACTAGAGTCTTCTTCTTCTAGTGAAGAAGAGTCCTTTATTTTGGTCAATAACAACAAACAATTCAGAATTTGATAGATTGGGAAAGTACTGTGCAATTACTTTCTCCCTAATTTCCTGTTCCTTTTCTATGGCAATGCGCCATCTATTGTCTAATGACATATATAAAGAATCCGGTGTCTAAGACTTAATCTTTGAGGGCGATCGATCATTAACACATAAATACTAAATTATTTCCTTTTCAACCGCTTCCTTTTCATCATCATTAAAGTCATCAAAATACTCAATTAAGTCATTTAGCACTTTTCTCCTAACATTCTTTATTGTTCTTTGACAATGTGTCTAAGGTTTATAGGAATATATATCTATATTTACTGGTGTAGATGATGCCAGATCATTCTTTGTCTTCCTCTTTGCTCGACATGTTTTCTTTGGCTTTTCCTCAGACATAGTTTCTTCTGAGTCTGGAGAGGTATTCCTTGTCTTCCTCTTTCTCTTGAACACTTTAGCCAGTGCTGCTTCCGGTTTCTTCTTGGCTGGTCACTGCTTGGTCACTTTTGGAGTTGCAGTAGTAACTGGTGCTGATGCTGTAGGCACTACCTTTGCCTTCTTTACTGCCGGTTCTTTTTCTTTCATTGTTGGTGGTTCCTCAACCGGTGCTATCCTCTCTAGGTAGGTGCCAGTTCTCTTTGCCTTAGGATCAAGCGGTGAGGCAATAAGGGTAGAGGCATACGCTTCCAGCATATCGTACATCACCTCATAGCCCATTGGCTCCACTTCTTCCTGCCTAGGCTCAATAGCCTCCATTATGCATTTATCTACTTGGATGGTGAAGTAGATATCGTCTTCATATTTCTTGACGATGTCACCTGATATCCTCACTCTTTGGCTCATTTTCCTTCTGAACTCATCAAAATACTTATTCAGAACATCAGGGTAGCCAGTTCCAATTGCTTCAATGCTTTCCTTGATTTGCTTGGTCATCAGTTGGTCACCAGACCATTGGACATCTCCTACTCCTAGAAAGCAGCCTTGGAAATAGAAGAACAACCCAACTAGTAGTTGTCCAAACTTGAACCTAAGTGCATTATCCTATTTGATCGACTTTAGATTCAACAGGATTTGTCTCTGCATACCGATGCACAGACCAAATGATGCATCCTCCTTTATCATCCGGTAAGCGGCATTTACCATTGGAGTAGATACAGAGTTAATTCTGTTGGCTGAGAATGTCCAGTATCCAATCACCATGCATGCATACTTCACCAGATCATCCTTGATAGAATTTATTGTCATGCCTTGTGAGTCGCTCACTAAACCAGTGAGCTTGGACATTTCAGTTTTGCTTACCGTCCTCAGGGTTGGCACTTCCCCTATGTTGTAGAATCTGGTGACTGCATGAATTTCCTGCGGCATGCTATCATGTGTTCTCTCTAGGTACATCTTATCACCATGGACTCTATTCAAAATGATCCCTATATGATCCTCTGTGAAATCCTCCAGGAAGTAAATAGCATTATGGATCTTTTTCTTCTCCAAAATATTAAACTCCATTTTGATCTTCTTATCTTTTCCACAAAATAAACCTAATTGGGTGTGGATAGCTACAAACCCTAGGTCTTCAATCTTGCAATCTATGTAGTCAGAAATTCCCTCTTCCACTATCACACCAGCCGGAACTTGTGATAGGAAATTATACTTGGACTTCCATTGAATAAAACTTGGAGACTCGATAGATGCACTAGAACTGGTATGAGATGCAGAAGCCATGTTAGAAATCTTAAGATTTTGAGAAATACCTTTTGAAACATGTGAAATTAGGGCTTGCCGATTCTCCTTCACTTCACACTTTATCGGTTGCAAAATCACCGCTTTGTGTTCTCCACTTGACCATTTCCAGTTTGGATTTGAATGTCCTTCACAGTTTCTCAATTTCTCAAAATCTCTGCTCAAATCGCCTTTTCGTCGCTCTGCTCTTTGAAAAACTTTTCTTTGCTCAAAAACTGATAGTGAGAAATGATTTGAAAAGTACTTTTAAACATATTCCTCACCTACCGTCATTAATGCTCCTCCATTAGGGCATAAACCCTAATTTGCCTTTTTACCATTTTCGGTCTTTTGCCAAATGATAGGTATAACATACCAATTAAGGTCTTTTACCGATGTAAACCGGGGGTTCGAAACATTTTGCCATTTGCTCCCCCTAAGCTTTTCTGAAGCTTAGTTTGCCCGTTCCGTGATTTCCACACTAGGTGCAAAAACCGGTTCCTCTTGTAGCACCGCTGGTTTCTCCTTCCAGATTTTGTTCATGTTTTCTTGAATAGTGTCAACATCAATGTTTCCTTCCAGAGTGACCGGTATATAGATATGTTCTTTCTTGATCCACAAAATCTAGCAATGTGACCTAGTTTGTTGCAGTGATAGCAGACCAATCCAGGTGCTCTCCAAGGTCCATTGTTCATGTTTCCATTCTTCCTTCTGCATGTTGCAGTAGTGTGACCATGACCATGATAGATCATACAATTTTCTCTCCATCTGGTTGCCGCTTGATAACCACTGCTTCTTGGCTGATGATTGAAGGTATTAAACTAGTTGTGATTTCGGTTCACAAAAGGTTCAAGACCAACTCCTTGGGTCCTCTGAGGATATCTTCTAGTGTTATTCATAACAGACCTGCATTCAGATGCTCTATGCCCATACTTGTTGCATGCATAACAGTTACCATCAAATCTATAGGATCTAGGCTTATCATTTAGGAAATAAGGATAATTGTTGTAAGCCTTACTCCTACACACATCTGTAAAATGTCCTTCTTTAAGACAGTTAAAGCAAACAGGTTTAAAATTTGTCTTACCTTTATCCTTTTATGTCGGTTGTTTATTTGATGTTCCAGTATTTGTACCAGAGGTCTCACCTTCTTCATGACCGGAATAACCAAGTCCATTGGTATTCCTGACCGGTTTGGTAGATTCAAGCTTTTGCTCTAGCTTGACAGTACTCTTGTTGAACTTAGCAAGTATTTCCTTTGACTCAGAGAGTTCTTTGAAAATAGTAGCATTTGTTTCCAACATGTTTTCATTCTCAGAGATGGCAGTGTTCAGTCTCCTTGCATGTCTTCCTTTTCCACTTTGCTTGCATGAAGTTGAGCATTTAGGGCACTCATCTCTTGTTTTAGCTTGGAGATCTCATGATCTCTTTCTTTCACCAGATCTTCATCTTTCCTCCGGTTCTCAAGGTCTTGACACATCCGGATAGTCAGTCCTTCCAACTCCTTTCTTAGGTTGGAGTTTGATTCATTCAACTTATTTACTTCAATAATTAGGGCTTCCATGTCTGTTTCATCTAAAGAACTATTTTCAGATAGCTCCATCAAATTTTCTGCATGTTCTCTTCTTTTTGCTTGAGATGCCTTGTATTTGACCATAAGATCATCATAGGCTTGCTCAGACTAAGTGAGCCGGTGGGTAAGTTCCCTCAAAGTGTATTCCCCCATATCTCTTTCCAAGTGGTTAAAATTATAGAAAGGTTGGCTCTGATACCAATTAATGAATACTAAGAAGGGGGTGAATTAATATGCCAAAAATCTTTGCACTTAAACACTTTGCAAGACTGACAGTAAACCGATAAAACAATTTAGCAAACAAACCGGTTAACAAATATGCAAACCAAATAGATAATAATGCATTCACCCATAGAAGCACAAACACCATAACACAAGAGATTTTGATGTGGAAACCCAAATGGGAAAAACCACGGTGAGATGGAACTCACAAGTAACTATTTGTAGAATAGGAACCAGACCGGTTAAGGTCAGACCGATTAAGGTCTTACAATGTTCTTTACCAGAACAAATCCTGTTAGGAATCTCAATCTCTGTTAGAAGATAAGTCCGATTAAAGACTACCTTGCTAGAGGATTTTAGATCCACAGATGTGAACCACCTTGTTAGAGGATTTAAAAAAGGCTTTTGGGCCTACCCAGTTAAGGGCTACAGACTTGTCAAAGATGTGAGTAATCAACAAGTGTTTGATCTAGCTAGTTGCACAGACTGCTTGGTTAGATCCTTGGTAGCTCATTCGTAATGCACTCCAGCTTTACTTCAGTCTTCTACACATTCATATTCTCTCCAACACCTCAATCACCTTAAACGCTAGCAACAACATAAACTTTCGCTATATCCACATCAACAACCTAAAACCCTAGACATGATGTCCTTATAAAGGAATTTGATTTCATGTCGGTCTAATAGGATTGCATTACAATTTCCTAGGTTCAATGAACCTAGACATACTTGGTACCACGACACAAAAAGCACCATTAATGTGTCGGCACTGTCAAACAATCGGTGGATGGTAACTCATCACAAAGTATTACCGATTCATACAAAATGTTGGTTGCCAGTTTGACAAAAATGAAGACTGGTAAAAATGTGTTATGTTTCTTTAATCCCTCAAACCACATGGAGTCAACATGCCGCTTCAGACTGGGAAACACATTCTACAAAACATCAATAATCTAAAGACTATAATACAACATACCGGTTGGAACAAATACCGGTTGTGCTCTAGCTCATACATATAAAGAGGATCTCAATGCAAGTGTGTGTCCATCAATGACAATCACAACATAAACATAAAAAATGCCAACAATGATATGATGAAGCAATGCCAAGGTATATAAATGAAAAGAGGATAAGAGTAGGTATGAGTGGAAAAAGTATGTGACAATCAAGGGGACTCTTGTTAGTCCAAAAGATGAAATAAAGAATAGTCCTTGCATGGATTAAAAGATGATAGTCGAAAGGAAAAGAAAGGGGCAGAGTGTTGCATCATGTAGGTATAAGAGTTCTTCTTAAGGGGAATAATTAATGGTGACAAGATAATAAATAAGGCCAACATTCATGAAGGATAGTTTTGTTTTCATTAAAGAGATAATGCTACATGACAGTGAAAAGTAAGTGGAAATGCTCTAAAAAGATAGTGAAGATACTTCATTGATATTTTAACAGAGAGTAAGGGCATATAATCTATAGGCATGCAAGTTAGTGACAACTATCATGTTGAAGTACAATGATACAAATTTAAATACTATTATAGTATAGTCAAAAGGCTAGAAAAGGAGATAAAGCTTGAAGGAGAATCAAAAGAACAGTCCAAGATAAATAAGCAGAGCTCATCAAGCATTTCACCAATGGCATTCAACTTTTACATTCACTAGATAGGATTGTCAAAATATAATAGTAAATCAATTATTACAATACAAAAAAGACACATTGATGGAGGAAACTCATTGCATGTTGAAGGTAAATTTAATTCTTCCACGAAAGTGATCATAAAGATAGAGAAAGGTCAATAATAGTGACAATGTTATAGTGTTCCAATCTTCATGGTAGTGAAAATCCTCATGCCCAAAAGAAAGTCTTATTTTGAGTGATTAGGCAATGTTTTGCACATAATAATGTGTTATCTACAAGGCATGGTGAGAAGATGATTGTTAGGGAAGGCTAATCAAATGCGATGAGGATTGTTTTAATAGAATCAAAGGTAGCACAATTAAGGGGACAATATAGAAAATAGTCATAAAGATAATACAATAAACATAGAAGAGAATATCGTGATTCATGAAAAGATAATTTAATATCAATAAAGTTGAGATTTTATCATGAATTCCATGTGACAATGATACCATTAATTTAAGACAATCGTTCCCAATGGGAAAGGACAAATGCAAGTTGTAGACAAGAAATGAGGAAAGGAGAGGTCAATGACAAATATAAGAATACAAAGTCTTCATTGCATATGTTAGTCAGAATGGTATGAACTATTATGAAGTAAAGGTAAAATAGACAAATTCTTGAAAATTTGAAAGAGACTGTGCTAAAGGCAATAAAAATAATAGCAAGAAGATAAGAATAGTAAGTTGTGTATGACGGTAAATTAGTTAGTCACATGCAAATTAGGTAGGACAATAATGAGAAACAAAATAAAGAAATAATTAGAGGGTAGTATATTGAGATCTAAATTATATTTGAGATTGTAAAGACATGGAATAGAACATTGGGAAGTATTATATTCTCAAAGATACTAAACATGGAGGAGAATCATTATTGAAGGATATTTTTGAAATCAAATTGATGAATTTATGTGGTCAATCAGTGGACATTGCTAATATCATGTGGTGGTGCTACAAGAAGATCATAGTTCAAGGGATATCACATAATTAAGATAAGAAAGATAACAAATTTCTAACCTCATGTGGGATGTTTGTTCAAAACAAAATAACAAAGACAATCCCTACACTTTTTGCATAGTGACAATGAAGGTATTGACTCCTCTCAACAAGGCATAATAAGATGTGAGAGTAATGCATGGTACTTAGCAAGATGCATTATGATATAATTTGATTATCATAAGACAAAGGACACAAAGTGACAATTATTTAACAAAAATATAAGATAGACAATGACAACTACAAAATAATAAAAAATGGACACAAAATGTTATGTAGCTAAGAGGTAGCTACGTGAAAATATCGAAAACATAGTCATGAATAGCTACTAAGAACATTTACAGTTAGAGTCATAGAGACATGAAGCAATGTGTGAAAGATATGATATCATAGAGACAAAGTAGGAACAGAGTTAGGATTGTCAATTTTTAGATGACTAAATTGTTGAATATATAAAACATGTTTCTAAAGAATATTCTCCTATGAATCTAGTTTACAACACAATTTGAATCACTCAATTCCAATATTGTATGAGAAAGTTATGCCCAAAATACTGACTGCCTATCCTAAACTTGCATAGATAAAAATCACATTTCCCAACTGTTCATTGGAACATTCTACTAATTAATTCTTCTTATCTTCAAAATCCATTTATATTGAAGATACAAAATTGAATATAATTTTATCTCTAATTGGAATCACATCAATTCATTAACAAACAAAAAAGTTATACTCAACATTGCGACTATATGTCTAGGCAAGATTTTGAGAACTACACTAGCATATAGGTTGTTCCTTAGAATATTTGACATATCATGTTAATGTATTTTCAAAACTTATTTCTAATATAGATAGACATAAATATTGAGAAGGGTTTTTTATCTTTTTGTGATGAAATTTCATAAGAGTGATGCTTTCATGAAGGAAGGGGACAACCATGTCAGTATGAAGGTATTTGGGGCATAAATAAAGGTACAAGGAGCTTATGAAGAACCATCATACCCACTTTTGTCATTCATAATAAATACAAAGAGAATCATTTGTCACTATCATAGTTCGGAACTATCATAACAAACACAGGACTAAGTTGTAGCCAAGAGAACCTTAGAAAAGTGAAAAGTTTACCATAAGAATAGGACCTAGGTATATGACAACCATGTTTTATGATCTAAGACAATAAATGTTACACATAAAAATCAAAGAGAGAGCAGTCATTAAGGATCAGTTAAGAGCCTATGATATAGCGATCATTAAAAAAGGTCAAAGACTTGAGGAAAAGTTACAAGTTGAGAGCAATGGTAGAGTGTTACATAGTTCAAAGGAATTGAGATTTTGGGATGTAATAATTTGGAAAAAATAGGGTAAAGAGTTTTAACAGCCAAGGGCTAGTGTCATCATTGCATCATCATGAGTAATAGAACAAGGTCTATAGTTCCACTAGAGTAGAAAAGACATGAATATTGCCCAAGGCATAATGCATCAAGATAACTTTAAAAGATGTGAAAGCATTGAAAAGAAATCAGAACATATGAACATGGTCATCCTCAACAAAAGTGCAGTCCAAGGAAAGTGTGGATTGGACCATGGCTTTGGAGGACATAAAAATAGTAAAAAGTTCAGTGAAATAAAAAATAACATTACAACCAATATAATTTCAGCCCATTAATGATATTGAGAAGAAGCATGACAATCCCAAACTCCCCTGCTTTCTCTCTTTTCCACATACACACATTCACTCACTCTCTTTCTCACTATCTTCCTTCATTCATGGAGAGCTCTATTGGAATAACAAGCCACACCATAGAAGAAATTATAAAAGGATTGTTTACAACCTTGTTTCAATGAGCTACCACAGGTCTGAGAAGAGAGTAACTTCATGGCACTTTTAAGGATAGAAAAATTACTCATATTATAATCATTGTTTGAAGGGCCAATAGAAATGAATGTAGTCCATACTATTGTCAAATAAAAGATAAGACTATGTAAATGTTACCAAAAATTTTTACACTTAAAAATATTGGTTACCTACAACAGGTCTTATGTATTGCAGAGAAAAGGTACACAAATTTTTTCCAAGTTTACTATCTTTATTAAATAAACATGTATGACATACAAGTATCTTATATGAAATGTTTGAATCAAGAAATAAAACATCTGCATGTAATACATCTTTATTTATAAAGAACAAACTATTCAAAAGATCCCAGACAAGCCATGGGAATAGCTGAGAAAATATCACATTGATCATAGAAATGCAAACACAAAAGGAATAGAAGAATGTAGGAAGAAGGGAAAGAAAGAACCCATCATTGCCTGAATAGGTTGATAAGTTTTGCAGAAGGGTCTTCTGGTCAGTTTCGTAGATCCAAGCATCTCGTTGTCTGCTACATGACATGACCTGAAACAGAGAGAAAAACATTTTGGTTAGAGCTGCGGGTTATTCCTTTCACTCCTACATACATAAAGCTACTCCTGTTGTGCCTACATTGCTATATCAGATTCAGAACATAGTAGATCAATGCAAAAAAGATGCCATGAAATATCAACAAAAACTATGTTTTCATCTAACTTGTTTGTTTCATGTGAAGATACAGGTTCTCATTTTAGAAATATCAAGCATGTGGGGATAAATGAGGCTCCCACAAGGGTTGAGCCCTGCATGCTAACATATCAGCATGTCTTCATCAAATAGGGGCCTATCATTCATAACAGTGAGTTATTAAGATCATTGTTGTAAATGACATGTCATAGTTCAAGTAAAGACATTTTGATAGGATAGAATGGCTAGACAGTCCTATTAGGGTTTTAAAGAGGCATAGTGACAACAAACATCATAGTACATTCAGAATGGACATGGAAAAATGGCCTATCAAATGAAAAGTGTCATATAGTAGTATTAATACAGGTCTAATGACTGTTACAGAGGTATTCACTGTTTCAAAAGAAACTTGATACAATCTAAAACCAAAAGGAGATACAAAACTTTTGTTCACATTGAAGAGAGTATACATTGATTGAGAAATCAAAAGAATGTAGAGTCCAATCATAAAAAAAGAAGAAGTCCTAGGTCACATCAATACATGATAATGGATAGTGTGAATGAGTAAGGTTATAGGCCAAAAGACATTAAACATCTTGATGAACAAATGATCATAATACAACATAAAGCCAAGTACACACAGTGAAAGATAGATAGAGTTTAAAAAGGTAGTGAGTAGTTTACAGCTCAAGACACTACCAAGACAACAAATCTAAGGAGATCATGATCTTAGAGAAGCCAAAGCCAGTCTTAACAATGCATAAAAGTAAACATTCATCAAAGCAATAAATCAACATGAAAAGATACTCCAAATCAATAAAAGAATAGTGCACAGCTATAGAAACATTTATCTTCAGAAGGACTAAATTGATGCATGGAAAGACAACAATAAAAATCTTCTTTTATAGTCAAAAGATGCCATTGATAAAACCTAATGAAAACCAAGACACCCTTGTCAATAGTAATCATACTAGTCGCATCCATAAATATCTTGAGCACATTGCCCATATTAATAAACAAATAGACATCTTAGAGGTCTTTCTCTCTCAAAGAAGTTTCTAATTTTTGAGATAGATTAAAGGCAGGGATAAAGAAATAAAGACCCAACAGTGAGCTTGGGTTTAGAAAAGATAGTCATCTTTAGGAAATAAAGGAATACGGTCACACAGATTCTATTGGTTCTCAAAAACCTAGATTCTGATTTGGCTAATTTTTCAACAAAAATTTTAAAATCAAGAATCGCAAAAACCCATTAAATTTTACAGAAACCCAGTTTGGCATTTTCCTAAATTATGTATCTATTCAAAACATAGGAATACAATGAGAAGAAAGCAACAGTCATGAAAAGATTAGGAAAAAACATAGTGAATATGCAGAGATCTAACATTGCAAGGATTAAGATACAGTCTTAAAGAAATAGAATCAGTAGGGGTACCATTGAAGATAGTGAGCTACACAATTAGCTACAGTCATAAGCACAATAGACTTAAAAGAGCATCCCTATAGAGGTAAATGGCAAATAAGGAATTATAAAAGCCAAAGATGGTATCTCAAACCCATAACAAACATCAAGAGCAGTAAATGTATATGGGAATGGAAAATAGCCATAAAAACTACAGTAAAAAACCCTCGGTTATATGCAAAAGATAACAACAGAGATGAGGAAAAAAACACATACCCATGCTAATACATGCATGAGAGAGCCAATGAAACCCGAATCCAACCAAAATGCATGGAAGGAAGTCTTAGGTTCAGCTCCAGTTCAAGTGAAGAATACTGTGCAAGTCGACGACCAAAGAAGAGTTCCCCAGAGATGCAAAATGAATGAAAGAAAAAAGCCATATTGTTTTTAAGGTTTTCAAAATCCTTTTACTTCCTTGACATGCCCTAATCCTCGGTGAGGATTTTTGGTGGGTTTTTGTTTTATTTTTTTAAGACTACAGATTAATTGTAAATAGTGGTCGAGTCTTTGACTCCCACTAAGACTCCATGTCCTAAGTACATGCAGCCGTGGGGGGCTTAAAACCCTTTGCAATTTTTTTTAAGTGCATTATTTTTTATTTTCCATTATTATTATATTTATTTACTAATAAATGGCAAGTAATAAAAAAGATAACTGCAAATGCCATTATTATTATAATAAATACAATAATAATTAAATAATTATTTTATGTTAAATAAATAGAAGTAAAAAAAATAAAATTATTTAATCTTTATACTTCTATTTATTTAAAATAAAATAATTATTAAAGTTGCACTTAAAAGATAGAGATCATCAGTTGCAGATTCACAGACAGAGGTTATTTTTTCAGTTTAGAACTATTTTAGGCTTCCAAGTTCATGCATTTTTCAGACAGAGAGTGTTTTTCTCCTTTCATGAACTATTTTTGGCAGCTATCATGTAGTTTCAGCTGAGGGGGATTTTTCAGTTCAGAGCTATTTTTGGTGAGATTGGTAGTTCTATTTTTAGCACAGGGGGTTCTTTTCATGTAGTTGCAGATGGAGTCCTATTTTGAGCATATGAGGCTATTTTTGGTAGGGTTATGCATGAGTTTTTTAGGCCATTTTGGGCAAATTCGTCCAAGGCTTTTTCTCATGCAGATTTTTTTTTATTAGGATTTTTGAAGGAGATGTACATGATGGGTTCGATATATTCTTTCTCTTCCTTTTTCTCTCTGGTTCTTTCTTTTTTGCATACACATTTTTGCAAAAAAGCATTGTATCTCAACACTTCAGTATTTTAGTTTTATAGCAGATTTCCTTTGATATTTCAGAGTTTCATATATTTGCCTTGGTAATTATGCATGTTCATTTGCAGATTTGATAGAAATTTACTATGTTTTAATTTAAAACCTTTGAATTTTAGTCTCTTTTATGTGCATGTATCTTCTTCTTTTCGTATAATCACAAGTTTTAGGTTGTGCAAAAGGGGTATTTTGTCAATTTGGTTGTGAAAACCGGTTTTTCCTTCCAAATTTACATTCTCCTTGGCCTTCCTAGGAAATATTTATGTGATTGGAGAGTAAAAATTACTTCGTGCGGGTGAAGTTCTGTCATATTTTTGTGAATTTTAGGCTATTACCATTACAATTTTGGTGTATCACCTAATTTAATTACAGTTTTTCAATATTTTCAAATTATTCTCTCTCTCTTTTCCACATTAGTTTTTTTTTTTTAGTTCTAGGAGGGATTCAAGGGAAGTCGGCCCATAACTCAGAGATTCACCTTCAACTCGAGCAACCCACAGGCTCGAAGGTGTTTCCATATTTGATAGGATTGCTTGGTTTCACACTTAGCATCACGGGTGCAATCCTTGGTGACAACAGTAAAATTTTCTTAAAGATAGAGATCATGCAAGAAAGGAAAAAGGAGCATTTTAAGCACATAGTGGATAAATAAATACGAGAGGTCTTCTACAATTATGAGTGATAAAACCCTTATGAATGAAGCCCTTCATAATATTAATTTTAGTCATCTTTGGGCCTTTACAGTTAGTTTTATAGTATTTGTATTATCAAACTCCACATTTTACATTACTAAAGAGAAATACACAATCAAATGGTTTATTGGAGAAAGTCACAAAGCCAAAATAAAATACAAGTGATTATTTTATGCCATGAAGATGCGGTCTAAAAGGAGCCAATACAAGGTCTAGTGATGAAGCGTGATTCAAAGGGAAGAGATCAAGACTATAACAACATATTTAAATTTCTATAAAATGATAGAAAGTTGTGCATAGAGAAAAGGCATAGAGAAAAGAGAACAAAGTTAGCAACATATAAGATACATGACACTTTAAAGCAATCATAACAATGGACTAGAGAAATATATGGACAAAGGGGAAAAAATGATACAACCCTATTAAAAGATAAATGTTGATTTTATATTGTCAATGGTGTGAGGTAGTCTCACAATCATGAAGATCTTCCATCCTTGATAGATATTTCATATGCAGTCTTATAACAATACATAGTGAACATGTATCAAGGAGAAAAACTTGAAGGAATCAATACAAGTATTATATAGAGAGAAAAGTCAAAATGTGATAGTAATGAAGGATAGACTATCAAAGTACAAGAGAGAAGCCAAGCCCTATGACAACTTGTCCTTTACCTATATAGTCACCCACAAGGCATAAACTTATCATATGATTCTCAAGCATATTCAAGTAAAGAGTAGAAAAGAAGTGGAAAGAATGAATGATCAGAATATTTTACAACATCAATAAAATTAGAATTAAGCATGGATCAATGATAATGCTCTTAGCAATTGATATTGAATAAACATCAAGATAAATAATGACCATACAATATTACTAATAAGGACAATTTTGAGTAATAATAATATTACTATTATGGTGCAAAGAGTATTGTTTTAACAAAGTAAATGGGCATCAATAAAGAAAGGTTGCAACAGAGGTCATGAGTTTTATGAAAAATTGTATGGAGTAGTCCAATAATAATGGAATTTAAGGTACACTTGAATTCAAGGTACATTGCAAGAATATCCTCTAATACTTGATTCACTCGCTCTGTCTATTCTTCTGTCTCGGGTGGTATGTCGAACTTAAATTCAACTAAGCTCCCAAATAATGTTGAAGAGATGTCCATAATGCATAAGTAAATACTAGATCTCAATATTAAATTATCCTGTGAGGAATCCCATGCGATTATACAATGTCCCTCATAAACACTTGTGCTACAAAACCTATTGTATAGGATGGTATAATAGGAGAAAAGTGTGCCGCTTTAGTCAATCTATCCAAAGTGACGATAATGGAATCATGTCTACATGAAGAGATCAGTAATCCAACAATGAAATTCATAAATATAATGTCTTATTTCTATTCTAGAATAATATTAGACTGCAAAAGTCCTACGAGATGTTGATGATCCACTTTCACCCTCTAATACTCCAAATATATAGCTACAAAATCTGCAATATCTCCCTTCATGCCAAACCAATGCTATAACTGTTTGAGATATGCATGTATCTTCTTCACACTAGGTTGTGTAGAATAGGGTGCACAATGAGCCTCCAACATAATCAAAGTATGAAGAACCTCCATGGGCTGAACATAAATACATCCAAGCTCTCACAAAAGAGCATCTACTTCCAATAAATAACCAACATATCAACCCTCTAAATGTTTCCTTGACTATTCCTCTTCTATCACTTACTAATACCAAGGATCCAAAGGAAGTGCCTCAAGAATCTTACTCCACAAATCAACTCCAACAATAAACATAGATATCCCATATCTCCTCCTACTCAAGGCATCTACTATCACATTCTCCTTTCCATAAATATAATAAACATAGAAGTCATAGTTGCACAAGAACTCCATCCAATATTGCTACATAGCATTCAAGTTTGGTTGAGTGAAGATGTATTGCAAATTGTGACGATTGGTGTGCAACTCAAACCAATGACCCAAAAGAAAATGTCTCCAATGCATAAGAGCATGTACTACAACTACTAGCTCTAAATCATCAATAGGGTAGTTCAACTCATGATCCTTTAGTTTGAAAGGTTCATAGGATATCACATGTCCATCCTGCATAAGAACTACCCCTATACCCTCCAAAGAAGCATCAATACAAACCACAAAATCACTTGTTGGATCATGAACTGCCAAAATAGGAGTGTTGGTCAAAAATTCATTAAGAGTAAAAAAAACTTTATCACACTGCTCTATCTACTCAAAATTCTTCCCCCTTTCCTCTGAAGAGAAGTAATAGGATGAGCTATCCTCAAAAAAATCCTTCACGGAGTATCTATAATATCTAACCAAACCCATGAAATTGCTAACCTCTAAAACATTAGTTGGTGTTGGCCATTCCATGGTAGTCTGAATCTTAGACAGATCCACTCCGATACCCTCACCAAAGATAACATGCCCCAAATACTTTACTTTTATTTGGAAAAACTCACACTTATCCAAATTGTCATACAACTGATTATCACAAAGATATTGTAGCACCTGATGCAAGTTCTCATAATGTTACTTCATAGTTCTTGAATAAATAAAAATATCATCAAGAAACACTAGAAAAAACTAGTCAAGGTACTTGTGGAACACCCCCTCATCAAACTCATGAAAATTGATGGAGCATTAGTCAAACCAAATGGAAAAACTGTGAACTCATAGTGTCCATAGTGAGTATGAAAAGTTATTCAATGAATGTCATCATCATGAATGTGAAGGTGCTGATACGCTGACTTAAGATGAATATTTGAGAACACCTTAGCTCCCTTGATCTAATAAAAAAAATCATCTATCCTTGGCAAAGGATATTGATTCTTTATTGCCACCTTATTCAACTACCAATAATCAATACACAAATGAAGGGATCCAACTTTCTTCTTCACAAAAATAACAAGTGCTTCCCATGGGGAAACACTAGGATGAATCAACCCCTTAGCCAACGACTCCTCCAACTTCATATGAAGCTAACTCAACTCCTGAGTAGTCATCCGATAAGTTTCCTTAGAAATAGGTGAAGCTCCAAGTACAAGATCAATCCAGAAATCAATTTCAGGCTTAGGTGGCATGCCTAGAATCTCCTTCAGAAACACATCCATAAACTCTCAGAGAATAGGATGAATGTAAAGGGAAACCTCCCAACTCTCATCCTCATCTATACCATTCACTATGAAAAAAACAAATTGGAATCCCTGATGCATACACCTTTTCAACCGCATAGCTAGGATCATACCCACGAAAAAATGGGTCTCTGAATCCTTACTATCTCCACACTCCTACCATAACTATTTACACACTACAATATGTTATACCAAAAATCAATGCGATCCTGGTGCTCATCTATCCAATCCATTCCCAACACTACTCAATAGGATTGCAAAGGAAGAATACCAATATCCACAATAGAAGTGAATACTCCTAAATCTAGCATTGAAAGATGAACAATGAAATCTACAACCACCTTCGAGCCAGTAGCCAACTCTACTTGTCACCTATCATCTTGCCTTGCTATCACTAACCCACATATCTCAACTAGGGAAGGGGAAATTAAAAAATTAGAAGCACCAGAGTCAAACAAGATAGAAATGAGAATACCACATAACAGACCTAATGTCTTGATCACTATTCCTTGATGCTCAAACAGACAATTATCAATTGCTAGAAATACTTAATGAGATCTACCAGCATCTCTCATTATGGGCTCATAAATAGTTGGTCTTTGACTAGGTACAAAAGTGATCTTCTAAGGACAATGAACTACAATGTGACCCTGCTGACTGCATGAATAACATCCTCCTCCTTTGCCAAAACCTCTACCTCTCGATGGTTCACTAGACTGCTGAACACTACCTCTGCTATAGTTTGTGACTAGTGCACTCTCTATAAACTGACTATGCTGATTGCGCTTAGCACTATAATAATTTTGATCCTTCGATGACTAAAATCCTTTTCCACAATATGTAAAAAAATTCTGAAAATACTTTTTCTTCTTTTGAAATTGTCCTCCCTTCGAAGGTGCCAAAAGAATCATGTTAGATATTGATGCCTGAGACTGATTATCTCTCACACTTGAACAACTGATTGACCTCCAATAGCCAAGGCTAGATTCTCCTATATCAATCACACCTTCTCTACATCAGCCTCCATAGTCTTAGGTTAAAACTCAAACTCCACCAGTGATTCTAGAATTGAGGCCCCGAACAAAATGATGTTCTAACATAGCATCATCGTCTAGAATATTCTTATACTACTTGAGCTCATAGAAGTGGTGATTATACTACTCCACAAACATAGACATCTGATGAAAATCATGGAATTCATCTACTCTACTATATATCCAATGATCAAACAAGAATTAGGATCATAACCTCTCCGAAAACATATCCCAAGATACTAAACCAATATCAAGATGAAGCTTTTGTTCCTGTAGGTTCCACCATGTAGATGCAAATCCTCTTAGGGGCATGATATCACACTTCTCCTTAGTGTTACTACCATAAGGATGCATGGAAAAAAACCTATCTAAATCAATAAGCCAAGCCTTGACAATAAACCTAGTGCCAATGTCATCAAAATTTAATGGTCAAGACCTGAGAAGGTCCCTCATGTGTCCAGGTAAAACTAAATCATCATCAATTTTTGTCCTATTATAGGGAGGAATATGTGAATTGTTCCTATCTTGATGCTAGGAGTGATGAGACTCCGGTTGTTGAGGAATCTCCTGACGAGGTTGTAAACAAGAAAGAAATTCCTATAACATTTTGACCAGTTGAGGAACCTGCAGACCACCCTACTGATTCTCATCCTACTGCTCAATTTTGTGATAATTCTAGTGATCATCCTATTATTCCTCCTATTGAAGCTCTAGAGAATCTTCCTGATGAGGATTTAGACAAGTGCTATGATGATTACCTCGCCCTTGACCTCGACCCTAAGGAGGCATCTTTCTTAACAACCAAAAAGACACATGTATAAGGCAAGGTTCAAGGGTCTAACTAAGAAAGAGAACAAAGAGGGACTAAACCCAAGAAATACAATCAAAGGCACATTTCTACAAAGATAACATAACGAGTCCATATGAAACTAGAGTACCCAGTGTATGCACATGGGCTATGATACCAGGTGTAACGCCCCATCTGGGAATCCCAATAGAATAAATGAACCAAAACACATAGAAATTTTTTTTAAAAAAAAGGAAACTTAATACATCAACCATATTTTAACTCAATACAATACTAAGTAAATTTATTACAAAACATAGATGAATCATAAAAATGTTTAGTAAAATATTTAATCACATCTCATAACAATCTTCTATGGGTTCCCTAACATCCCTCCTAAGAAACACTTACTAACATGAATTAAACATTGCTAAGTTAATCACATGAAGATAACTTTATTCCATTAAGTTAATTCAAATCATATAAATATCTTTAAAGGGATACATTGGCTTAACTTAATCAAATAAACTCTAACCATTAATCATTTAACTCATTATATAAAGGCCTATGCTAAGTTCACTTTAACGCACCAATGAAAGATTCATATGATAACCTTAATCAAGAATAATAACATACATATTATCCACATGAGTACATTTACTTACAAGTTATCCATCAATACAAATGCATCTATCATAATAGTCATATTAGAATCTTTCCCACTTGGAGTATCCAATTACAAATATCCTTTCAATTATAAGTATAAATATACAATTACATACTATTTTATATCACTTGTTGAACATACATAACAAATACATTACAATGGTAGAACAGTCTGCATTTGAATGTGAAAATACTAGAATACAAGGTTATATCCATCCAACCTCACATGAACAAGAACCCCAAAACCCCAATGGATGGTAAGAACTACCATCTCATCATATGGAACCTGAAGGTCTACCCCTTGTGCTGGAGATAGACACAAGGCCCCAAACAACAAGAAATAACATTAGGGATAAAATAAATCAATATACACCACAACTAAGATACATTAGACATCACTACACATGATAAGAAGGTAAGCATAACAACCAAAGGATTACCAAAGGCTTCAATATTAAAGTCGACACAACAGGATACTATGATACATTAAGGAGAGTGTGTCATTATGTAGCCTCAACACGGGTTACCCTAGAAGCCTCTCTAGACCTTGGCCTTCATTTAATGACTCATGTGGAACTACACAATCCTTTCATGAAGAAAAGGTATTGCACAATCTTACTAGTTTGAAATGTCTCTCCAAATGGACATGCCTTCTCTATCTCCTCCTCTATCTATATGAGAACATGATGTCATGATTGGGGCACAAAACATATAATATTACTAGTGTGTAAACCCAAACCAAAGTTTTATTATTGTTATCACTTATTAATCTAATCTCTAATGGGTTATCCTGGCTGCCACTTTGGGATTCATCCCCCATAGAGAGCCACTCCCCCTTGATGCACCTAGATAACTTATTCTCTATGACTCAAAATAAGACTCACAAAACATATGATATATAGATAGGAACATTAATAATCCATATACATGAATAGATTGCACAATCTGCAAATAAGGCTTCCAAACAAAGACCAATCACAAGTTCAAGTCCTAAAATTAAATCATAACCTAAAAATCACTATTCCTTTTCACAAACCAATTCAGGTTACAACATATGAACACAAATATAGCTAAATTAAGTCTAATAAAACATGGAAATCAAAATTTGATAGGATATATATTCACTTGTAGCCTTCAAAATTGACCAAGAAACCAAATTGAGCCAAAATTGCAAACCAAGAGAAACCCAGAATACTTGGATAATTTCTCTTTTAGCTTGCATAATTGGGCTAAAAAGATGCATAACTGAACCCCAAAGCTCCACAATTGAGCTCTGTATCAGTGTAGTTGAGCTTTGTAGCCGCATAGTTGCTCTAAAATGTAGAAAAATAAAGATAAACCTAACATAAAGGCTCCAAACTAAAATTTGATAAAAACACATTTGAACAAGGCCTGATTACATCTCAAAAACATAGAAAAATAACATAGGGATTCATACAGTGGTTTAAATCAAGAATAAATAAAAAATGATCAATTGAAACAGTCAATCCCCATATCGAATTTAAGCATATTGCAATCTTTTAAAAAATGAATAAAGAATTGATTTTAGACAATAGATATAATCAAAACAATATTCCCAAATCCCACTTATAACCAATTTAATCAAATTGCAAATAAAACTACAATCAAAATTGGGAGATAGAAACCTACCTAGAAACCTGAGAAGAAAGATAGGAGAAAAAGAGAGAATTTATAGATGAAAATCTGAACGTAAATCCTCTTCAAATCAACAACAAAATTCCAGCATAAAAGACCAAATAAATCCAATCTAATCTCCAAGACAACTCACAAAACAATTCTTCAATCAATACAAAAAAACTGCAAACCCTTCTCCAAAATTCACAATCTAAAATTCTCCTTCAAAATTCCCCACAATTTGCAATAATAATTCTTCTCCCAAAACTTCATGAAAAAAATCATAAAAATAAAACTCAATTAAAACCTAAATAAAGCTTCACAAAATCATGCACAAAGGAAAAGGCAAAAACCTAATAAAAAATATCACCCAAATAAAATATTAAATCAATAATATTAAATTAATTTCTAAATAAAAATCATCATAAAACAATTAAATAATATTATTTAAATATTAAACACCAATTAAAATTCTCCTAAAAATAATTAACTCTAACTCAAAAAGCATGCAAATAATAAATACTTATTTCCAACTAAAAATATAATTATCCACCAAAATAAAATTAAAATACAACAATTAGTTCCACAATAAAATATAATTTCCACTATAAAATAATTCCCACAATAAAAATATTAATATGCACAAAAATAATTCACTTAATAAATAATATCCAATAATAGGAATATATTCATAAAATAAAAAAAAACTATAAAATCCCACACACTCAAGTAAATCATAAAATAATACTAATATCAAAACAAGACTTGCCACTAACACAAGGTGATTAGATATTGTCTATATGAAAAATCTGATAGGATAAAAATAAAGACTAGATAATTGTCCCTAGATTAGGACAATGGCTAGGGCTAGACATTCTGGGCCTTTTAATATCTCTTGTACCACCATTGGGATTTACAAGCATGCTCAAACCTGTGGGACTAGGTGGAGTCGATGACCAGTACTTGCAACCTACACAAAATATTTTGCACACACACACACACACACACACACACACATATAGTGAAAGGAAATCATGGCGTCATATGGAGCTCACGAATGAGTAATATAAAATCATTACTTTCACCCTAATCTCCAAGCAAACAATACAATAAAGATCTATTTTACACATAAAATCCATAAACATCAATATCATAAATAATCAATAATCAAATCCAAGTAATAGCATATGATCATAGATTAACATCTTATAAAGCATCATAATAAATCACTGATATATAATCCAAGTCATAAGTATACCATCACTAACATCAATATGTCCATCTCAAATAAAGTATAATGATAATCATGTCCTAAAACATATAAGCATCATAAAATAGTCCAATGACATGGATCACATGAATGTATCCACACACACATACCAATGAAATAAACCACACATAGTCTTACAAGTCAAATTAGTAAGTATCTAAAGAAAAGCATGGAGGGGTACTATAGCCAGACTGCGATAAATTATTTTAAAGGCTTAAATTTTTGTCAGCCAATTCATATTTTTTTTATGCTTCCACATTTTCCTTTTATTATCACCAATGTGGTTGCAACTTTAGTTCCTATCAAAATCTTTTGATGGGTTTTTTTTGAAGCATTCTATTAGATAATTCACTTCCATCGTCTGTGCCCACATTTGGTCATTACAATACAAGAGTCACTATAACAACATAAATTGCCAAGAAGTATGATGTTAAATGTAGAAGGTTAGTAGAGAAAAATGTAATAAGTTGAATGCATGAAGGTGACCATATCTCTATTATGTGTTGCATATTTATAGCTATCATTGCCATAGTATTTATAGTATTCACTTGTGAAAATGGCTAGAAAATAATCTTATGAACAAGGAAAACAACTAAGAAAAAATTAATTAAACAAAAACCATGGAATTCAATTCGATAGTTCTTATACCTATTAGCTTTCCTAACTAAACCTTGAATAAAATGGTTAAAGGGCTTCATAAGGAAAGTTTCTTAATTAAAAAAGCTTATGAAAAAATCCTTCATATCTAAAGAATCTAGATTACAAACCTACAAACATTATTGTCACATCACACATATTTCCATGCTAGTATGAAATAATTATCACCATATATCGTTAATTATTGTATATGATGTTTTGGGTTAATAATATAGTTTCGAAGATCATCAGTCATGGATCAATTCCCTAAGTGTACAAGGAAAAGTTGTAGATTATTTTGTTATGGCTTTACCCTATAAAAATTTCTCTGTGCTAAAGCCCCTTTTCATTGAAAATTGACCTACACAAACATACCCTTCATTTCGTCATATGAAATAGGCTAGCAAGTTTTGAAATTCCACCACATTCTGTTACTAGCAATCACTAATCCTAAAATAATATATTTTTATTACAACGAAAAAAATTCATGGGTATTCTCATAAGAACATAACATATACTTAGCAAGCTTATTAAACTAGAAATCCATCTATGAGAAACTATCTTATTAAATTTGAGATAAGACAAGAATTAGTAAAACTGTTTTATTACTATACAATTATACAAGATTGATAGGGAATCTGCCCACAACTTTGGGTAAATCCTATTTTGTAAAGAAGATATTATTGAATGGTAAGAATGGGTTTGAAGTATTAACCTTATAGATTAGGGATAGTACAACTTTATGTAGACATTAACAATAACCAATTAGTCACAATTTATATGGGCATCATACGATAATTCTTTTCTCTTTCACACATTATAAAAAAATGGAATTTAACTAGCGATGATCATCATGAATATAAATCTTTCCATGAGGTCTTATTAGAAATAGAATTGAGCTAACTTATATTTCATTTAGATATTTAACTCATAGTTATAAGGGATTATATGATGCATGATATTTATAATTATTTTATTATAGACTAATATATCTCTTATTGCCTCTTAAAACCTTAATTGGAGTTAGAAAATGCCTTTTTAACTAGGTAATAAACATTCTTGTAAGAACACAAATAAAACAATTAGAAATATTGTTTATATAATTCATGATTTAGGATACATTAAATAATTGTCACATTAATTCATAGAACATTAATAAATGCAAACACACTATTTAAGATTTAACCATTCTTACATGACCTTGAAGTTATTAGTAGATGATTTTAAAGATAATATCTAGTTAAATTTCTTTGTGATTTCACTATTATGTATTAAAAATCTCTTATTTTACATGATAGATTAAGAGAATTTCCATTGTTCCTGAAATGAATTAGAATTAAATATTGCAATTAAAAATAAAAATTTATATGATAATTAGCAGATGTTAAGAATTCTTTAGTTCTTGATTTTCTTATATACAAACTAGTATATGTCATAAACTATTATAATGCATTTTCTTAGTGGATGGAATCATTGAGTTTTTTTGTTCAAGCTCTCATTACTGAGGATTTTTAGCTGAAAATAGCTTTGATAATTGTTTTTACAATGGGCTCCATTTTAGTGGATATTGGTTACTATACCCTACTAAAGAATGGTTAATGTTTTTCACTCACTTGAGTATAATAGTTATCAAATATTAGAAAGTGATCAAGTATAGATTAACCAACTTTGTAGTTAATGGAACAACATGTTCAATTTTAGATTTGGATTGTAGAATATAAATAAATTAATCATCTGCCATTCTTGGTAACTGATTAGTAAATGGTACTCAATAGAATTGACCTACTATGAATATTAACATAAACATTTTCCCAATTATAAGGTTTAATGATCTTAAGATTGCATTGACAAGTGTATTTTTTGAAGATATCTATTTGAAGCCTAAGATATATCACCTCTAATACATAGTGAGTTTACCTAATTTTAGATTAATTTTCCCTATTGATTATCTATGTGTCTAAATTATCTAAATGACATTTATTATACTATTTGAATCTCAAAAAGTTGTTTTGCTTACAAAGATAGATTTAGTTAAATTGAATCTCATTCATGAAATAAAATAAAATTTGATAGAAATAATTAAATGACCATCTCAAAGTAGGTAGTGAGTATATTAAAGTGTTGTTTAATTACAAATATTCTAAGTAATGATTCTTATATATTTTATTTTCCAATGCTATCATTCAAGAAATTGTAGGACTTCTTTCAGTTGCTCTATTCATTGAGATGTAACTATGGTGTTACATGCTAAGTTCTCTTAAAATTAAGTTGTGTTATTCATATGTTGGATAGAGGAATTCATGTTTAATTAACTTCATATTTTCTTTTCCCATGAAAACTTATTTTGTATGTTGGTTTGGTTGCATTTTCCTTTTCACTTGGTTAGTAAACATAAATAAAGAGTAGAAACCTAGAAAAACCTAGCAGTGTTTGGTATAAATGATGCCTATGGCTCACACATACATGTAATGCTATCAAGAATGAGCTACTACATCTAACACCTAATAAATTTTCAACAACATCTATGCCATCATCCTTATAAATCATCGATGATTTATAAGGGACATCGTGCAGTTAAAATCCAAGGGTTAGGAAATGCCCCTTAGATCGATAATATAATAATATAATACTTAAGATAAATTTTAAATGAACCTACTTCTGCTAGTGAAACCATAGAAAATCCAATAGGGCTTGGATGTATTTGACTATTATTATGGATGCTATGATTCTCTATTTAAACACATGGGATAAGGGTGATGTGATCATAGAACTAGGATATCTAAGATGGAATTAGGTAAACAAGCAAGGGTCCAACATGGATCCTTATTTCTTTATGAGCTTCCTAGTGTGGGTAGGAACCACAAAGAAACTTTCTGGGACAATGACTTTAGAAAGGGTTTCATACCCACTAAACAATTTACATGA
Organism: Cryptomeria japonica; assembly: GCF_030272615.1. Classification (NCBI taxonomy): domain Eukaryota; kingdom Viridiplantae; phylum Streptophyta; class Pinopsida; order Cupressales; family Cupressaceae; genus Cryptomeria; species Cryptomeria japonica. The sequence continues at coordinate 711,492,788 of NC_081407.1, forward strand.
AACCTAGTTTATAAACTAGAACTACATAGGCCTTGATCCAGTTTGGAAGCGGTGTATGTAGGCATTCTAGGGATGGAGTATGTCCATGGTATGTAGACATTCAATGATGGGGATTTAGGAAGGTTAAGCTTTATAAAGGTTATTAACTCAAGATGATCTTTGAGTGAGGGGGTTTGGGTTAAGAAATCCTAAAATAAATAATAAGATGAAAGATATTCATGTTATCCTCAACAAGATCCCAAGAGGATCACTCGACTCCCCAAGGTTATAGGCTGAATTTCAAGGTGGGTTTCAAGCTTGTATTTATGATTCATACCTTTGAGGATGCCAACCTCGATGCACTTCCAATGGGAAGTGTAGTCTTCAGGGATGCGAGTCAGGACCCAAATGGTCCTGATGAGTCATAAGACTCAAGCCAAAGAACATACCTATCCCTACCTATCCCATGTTTAGGTAGATGCCTACCCCGGTTTGGTGGATGCTTGTCATGAATGAACAAATGAATAACCCATATGGTTTGATTTTGTTTTAAATTGGACTAATACCTATCCCTTAAGGATAGTAGTACCTGAGTATATCTATGAATGAACACTTAATATGTTAAGGAAAATTAATAGTTCACCAAAAAAAAAATGTGGCCTTTTCTAGATATATAAGCATGGGTTAATGCAAGATTTTCTTCTTTTCTTAGATCTTGTAATATCTCAATCTTTTTCTATTTGTAGCATAAATGGCACCGATGACTAAACAACCTTTGTTCCTTAAATGTACACTGATTTTGAGAATGTCAAAGTAGAAATAATAGACTCTTCAATTTGATCTTTGTTGTTTGCACAATATAGAGAAGATTTTAAATTTCTTTATTTATGAATGCGAAGATTTTTATTTCTGAATTCTTTGATCAGTATAGTGTAGGGTAGTTCTTATTTTTCATCCTTCATATGGTATTAAAGCTTGGCTGAATCTAAAGGCACAATACATTTTTTTATGTCATTACATGTTTCTAATATATAATTCTGGTTTAGAATAATTTAAATTCACTTATAGTCTGTGAAATTAAATTCTGATTACTATTATACTTGTATGAAATAATAAATGATTATACACAATTTTAGATATTGATGGTCGGCTTTTAAGGAAATAGCGATGAGAAGTACCGACTGGCTCAGTGGTAGAAGCAGGTTCGAGTTACCAATGTACCCTTTAGACGTTAAAATCCAGTTGACTCGTTCAGACGAATTACCTCTCTACAACGCGTTCGGTTGGGAATAAGCTCTTCTTGGCGACAAAACGTGTGTAAATTTATTCGACTCCCTATTTGAAGCTCAGTAGTATTCGCCATTGCAGCACATCCTAGATGGAAGTGAGAACTGCCTACGAAAGTCCCATCTATAAGCCCATGAAGTATTTAAATAGATCAAATAACTTCATCATTTATCTTATCCTTAGAAGACCTATCTGTAAATCTAAGTTTTCAGATGTTGAAGCATTAATGAATCCTTATAATCTAAGAATCGTTCAGAGGCACCTCCATAGTGAAGGGCGCATTACCAGGCTCGAGTATATCTGAAATATCTTCTACAATCTCCTGAGGAAATATCTTTTGAGGAGAGGGTTCAGATGTCCCTACTTTTACCTGAGGAGAAGGACATGATGCAGCCTTACGATTTATCTTATATCTGCCTTAAATTCCGTACATTAGATACCGAGAAGGATTTATCCCCTTCCCCTTATTTCCTTAAAATAAATTATAAAGGTCACTTACCCTAGTGGCTTCAAATTTCGAGAAGCACTTTTATATTTCAAAGTAACTTCTATGTTTTATGGAAAAAAAAAAATTATAGTAATAAAATTTGTAGTTTATATCTTTGTTTTTTATTAAGGTAAAAATAGGTTTCGAAAGGACCCAAAACCCTTTAATAAAATTAGACCCAAAACTCTTTAACAAAATTAAAGTTCAGTGAAGTATTAACAAGAAATTAAGTCAACAATGAACACAAAAACTGAAGAGCCCCAAAATAAAAATTAACCACATTACATCAAAGGGGCAAAGACGGAGTTTACATCTTTGTTAAGTTATGGATAAATTTAAATATTTGATTGTGAATAGATTAAATGTTATTATAATTAGTATAGATATCTTAAATACATCTATCTAAAGAAATGTTGAGAGATATTAGTTGGAACTATTTTATTTACCTTAAATTATTTTAAATTATATTTACTATATACAAAAATATTTAAATTTTATTGTATCTACTTTATTTAGTTTTTTATATTTAAATTTTAAACTTCTTATCATTGTTCAAAAAAATCATTAAAAACAACAATTTATAAAATACATTTTTTAAAGAATAGTGTACTTATGAAATGACGATTACTTTTAAATAACTTTATTTTTATTTAATATTTATCTATTTATCTAGAACTTATAGTTTTGTTGTGGGTAAATTTTGTTTTATATGGTGATTCTTTTCAAAAGAATAATTTTATAGTTAATATTCATATTTTGACATGTGAATGGTTGTCAAATTTAAGCTAAAAGGTCAAAATTAACATTAACATGCTCACTATTGGCCCCTATACGAGGACAAGAAGCAGGAACCAGGAGAAGTGTACCTCCAGGTTCATCATGGATGAGCTCGAGGAAATCAACAAGAGTATGATCGAAAAGAATTCGGAGCTGATGCAATCTCTGGTTTAGTGGTTTTTAGTTTTTCTCTATTATTGTTTTGTGTTTTTGCTATGTGGGCTTGGCCACTCTTTCTATGGTTGTTTTGTCATTGGTTCTGGACTGGTTAGCGACTGTTTATTTTTTGTATTGCTCTTTGACTTTGGTTTCGAGTCCCTTGAAACCCGTTTATCATAATAAAAAATATTAACATGCTCATGTCATTTCACTCCACTGCGAATGCCTCTTGGTATAAATTATTTCACTTGTTTTTGTATAAATGAGATAAAGGTTGTGTCAATTCATTACCTACACCACTTTATATATATTTCATAACATTTTGAATTTTTTTTTTTTTTTTAAATTCAAATAAAATGGAAAAACACTATTTGTCTTTCTAATGTAAATTGCATATTTAAACTATAAAAAAAAAACTATTGATAATTGATATTTTGAACTATTAAGTGAGTAATGACATATATTGTATAACTTTAAAATTTCTATTTATAGTAGAAATATAGTCAAATTTAGAACCTACATAAATAATTAATTATAGAAAATGTGTTGAGTATATGAAGTCCAATAGTCACTTGACTATTACTCTTTGTCTCCTTGGTGACTCTTCATATTTGGAGAGTAAAAACATTTGTATATATGTTGGATATTGAGTTTGTATTTCATGTAACTGTAAATACAATATATTGCCCTACTTTTCCATAAATGTAGTCTTTAATAGTGAACCATGTAATTTCCTATGTGTTGCACTTTTCTTATTCTCTTTTTAGTTTTTTTGTTATTGTTTATTTTGTTTTCTCTTTGAACTTAACAATTGGTATCAGATCCAAGGAGAAGTTGTGAAGAAATTAAGGAAAGATGAAAGAAGTGGATAGATGGAGAAGTTAAAAATTCTCAAAGACAAAATTCAAAATGTGGAAGCTACAACTAGAAGCTTTGTCGGTGCAAAAAGATCTTACAATAATGCTAGAAGGGAAGGAGAAAAAACATATTGTGATGTCCAATGAGAAGTGGGAGAAAATGGACTTGAGAGGCTAGTGGCAACCATAATTCTTTCCCTCTCTGACAGTGTGGTTTTCAACATGCATAGAGAAGACAACAAAAGGTCTTTGGGATTGTTTATTGAATATGTATCAGGAAAATGTAGATGCTCTTATTCTAAACATAGAAGAATCTACAACAAATATTTGGGTATTGGATTCAAAAGCATCATTCCATATCACTTCTTGTAGGGAGTATTTCAAAAAAAAGTCGAAGTGGCCATTTTATAATGTTTGTCTTGAAAATAATAAATCTTTTGATATTATTGGCAAAGGGGATATTTTGTTCAAACTAAAAAATAAAAATATTTGGTTGCTATATGTTAGATATGTCCCTTACAAAAATATTTATGCTTCAAGATAGGGAAGGAGATTCAATCCTAGAGGGGGACCTTGATTCTAGTAACTATCTAGTGCAAGTTATTTATTGAATGCATTAATTTATTGATTAAATTAATTAACCTACTAGGATAAGGCTAATGCCATTTTTTTCTCCTACTATTCATGCTAGATTAAACCTACTTGGTTCAAGTTGAGACCCTCCCTGCCTAAGGGAGTCCTCGACCCCTAGGGGTCGGTGGGAGGAGGAGACAATGGGGGTTAATAAATTTTGGGTGGGAATATAAATCCCCAACCTGTTGTCCCACACATACAAGGTTAGGCCCCTAATAAAATTGAGTTTAATTTCTACCCTTCAGAAGAACTAGATTGCCCACCCAACTCGGCCCCTTCTATCTACCCTCACTCAATAAAATTTTTATTTTAGTTGGACAATCAGATACCCCCTTGACTCAGGGGAGAGAACCACCTCATTTGAATCTTTCAACTTAGGACCACCAACCACATTCTCTATTATGAGGGTCTCAACAGAAACATAAGTAGGCATAAAAGGCCTACCTGAAACCCAATTTGGCATAATATCATTAGAGTCAACATACATTTCCAAAAAAATAACAACAAGCCCATTATTGTCTTTAGACCTAATAATAGAATCCATACAAAGAGAATCTAAAACATCATTTAAAGAAGACTTCTCATTCTCAACAAGGTGTAAAAAAATGTTCAAGGTAGCCTTCTCAGTCTAAACGTTAGAACCATCCTCCTTGAGTCGCAACTTCTTGGGTGTAGACCCCTCACCTTTCATTGTATCTCACAATCCATTATTAGGATATTGAGATTTTTCCTTCCAAACCTTCTAAGATTTCTTAGGGGGTTTAGAGGAGTATTTATTAGCCCAGTGACTAACCTTAATACAATGAAAATGGGAAAATTGGATAGACTCAAACTCAATACCCTGAACCCATTCACAAAGATTGGACTTAACAAAAATATCACAAGGGAGGTTGGTAGATTGAGCCACACTCACACAAATTCAAACATAAACCAAATACCTATTAGAAGCCATCATAGAACCAACAGATAGAAGATTGCAAAAATAAACCACAATCCCCCTAAAAATATTTTCATCCAAATATTCAAAAGGTAAACTTAGCGGCCTAACCCAAACTGTGGCTTCATTACAAGACAAATCTTGAGGATTGAACCTACGTCCACACTTCTTGATGACCAAAGAAGAGTGACCAAGAATCGATGGAATCTCAGTCAAGACAACAATTAAATATTCCTCATAGGAGAACCTGGAGAAAGAAAAGAAACATTTACCTATGACAACAACATTAATATGGCCTTTCTTATTTCATTTTCTAGCTACAAGAGGAAAAATTGATTCAATATTTAGATAAGGCCCAACAAATTTAGCCACCAAATAACATTCCATTATAGAGATACCCAGGTCAACAATGCAGTCTGGAATAACAATACAAAAAAGCCAAAAATAGGGTGAGAATAATGACACAGGAAAAATGGAACTCTAGCAAAAACATTCTGATGACTTACAATTATGGTCAACTGATTGATTTAGATTATCCTAGAACAACAGTAGAGCGGCCCTTAAAATTATCACATGGTAAAGGAGGTCCCATAGATGACAATGGAGACACATTCTCACTTGTACTGATATCATTGGATACCGTATCGAAAGATTCCAATGCACTGAAAACAAAGACCCATGTCCCCAACAATAGCCTTCCATTGAGCACTTTCTCTTCTTAGAACCCTACAATCAATAGGATTGAAATTTCCTCACCTCCTCCTTCTCCTGATCCTACAACAAATCAATCCACTAGACTTCCAACCTTCGCAAAACTCAAAATCTCCTTCTATCTCGATGGCAACTCCATTATTTGATATTTCCAACTAAGCTATGTTAGTCTACTTTATCTCTAATATTTAATCAAAGTAATATTTTGGAGTTCTTTATCTCTCTTAAGAATAACAAAATCCTAGGTTAATTTTGAATTAAATATATAACAATTTTTTTTACATTTTTTATTAATATAAAACTTGGGAGTAAACATGAATTCGAAGATAAGTTTCTATATTTCTAGAAGTTAGAAAACTATTAGGGGATGTAAACATGAATAATAAGTTTCAACATATTATCTTATATTAAATGTATAAAATATACAAGGAAGAAACAAAAATCTTCAACAAATCAAGATGATCCAAAATTTCCTTTTGTTTTTTGTTTTTTGAATTCAAGATGCATCCACACATTCTTAAGTCAAAACTATTTTCATGACAGAAAGATGAATAAACAAAGGTACATTAAATTTAAACTTTAAGCTAGTAAATTGAACTAGTATAAAGATGAAGGTAACGAACTATGTAAGCCACGTGAAGCTGGAATCTATTTTTATAGGTAAGTATAGTCCCATGAAAGCCAATATATTAGTTATCATGCATCATATTTCCTCCATGCATAATTCCTTTTTATGAGAAAATGCATCATTATAGTATAAAATTCTTAAACTTTTTAGGTTCTCAAGTATTTGAAGAGAGATACCGTGTAATAATTGCTTTTTATTCAATGTATAGAGGGGTATTTATATATACAATACATGGATAAATGATGAAGATGTAGTTAGTATAGTTAATGTAACTACTAACTATATACCTGCAACCATCTTAAAAATGTAATATAACAAATTTATGCTAACATTCCCCTCCCCTTATTACATTGTTGTAAAAGTACCCTTGAAAACTCAAATTTCAGCTTGGCCAAAGAACTCCACTTAAGACTTACATAAGGAAAAGAAAAAAATGATTACATAAAATAAATACACATCCTTGATAAAATCTTTCTTTGAAGAAATAAATCTTGAATTAGGTAGAATTCCATCAAGTTGCCTCATGACCCTTACAAAGATGTAGCTTTGAGTTAAATTATTGAATTCTATTTTCTTCAATCTCTTGAACAATACATTCTTGAATTTTTGCACAGCAATTCATAGTGAGTTGCACTCATAGAACTTCATCAAATTGTTTATTGACTGCCCCCAAGATATAATTCTTAATCATAATCATGTAAACTCATTGAAAACAATCCATTTTGAATCCATAAAATCTTTTATTTTTCATTTAGTTCTCAAATATTTTGAATACAATCCTAATCTCATAAATTCATTGAAAAATGATCCATTTTAAATCCACCAAGTCTCTTATCTTTAATACTCAATCATTTTGAATCAGAGTCTCCTGAACTCATTGGAAAATGATCCATTTTGAATATTCCAAATCTCATATTTGCCTTTCAATTCTCTGTCATTTTGGGTACATAATTAACTATCCGACCCTATGCCCCATGTGTTTGAAAAAGAAATGGGAAGTACTGTGAGCTGTCCAAACTGTCCAGTGGACTCGTCACAACGCATTCCCTGTCTACAGCGCGTTTGGTTCAGTAATAAGACCCGCTAAGATCTTATTGCCTACCAAAAGCGTGTAAATTTATCCGACCAAACGTGTATAAGTTTAACGGTAAATTTATTACATACTTAACAATCCCATCGTATGCCCTTTCGTTTTGGAGGCTGGTCTTTTAATGAAAAAGAAATGGGAAGTACTGTTAGCTGTCCTCACTTTTCAGAGCTTGAAATTCAGTTGACTAGTCAAGACGCATTTCCTCTCTTATTGCCGACCAAACGCGTGTAAATTCATTCGACACCCTCCTCGAAGCTCAGTAGCATTCGGCATTACAGAACATCCTAAGCCGAAAACGAGAACTGCCTACGAAAGTTCCATCTATAAGCCCATGGAGTATTTAAATAGATCGAATAACTTCTTCATTTATGTTCTCCTCAGAAGACATATCTTCTAATCTAATTTCATATGTTGGAGAGTTAATGAGTCCTTGTAAACTAACAATCGTCCGGAGGCACCCTCCATAACGAAGGGCGCATTACCAGGTTAACCAATAATCTGCTATGTATTCTTCATTCTGCTAAACTCTTCTATGTATTGTTGAAGATGCTGTTTGAAATTTCTAAGTCTATATAAAGGTTAAATATCGGCATAAGCAGGCCTTTGTTATAGATTTGAATAGCTGACATAAATTTTACTCTTGTGGAGATGTCTAAAGATGGAGAAGAAATAAGATTTAGAGGCGTGAGAAAGAGGAAATGGGGAAAATATGTATCCGATTCGATCAGGAAAGAGATCGCGCATATCGCTGGGGTCATACTTCACTCCTCACGCTGCAGCTCGAGCTTATGACAGTGCCCTCTTGTGCCTGCGAGGGCCCAACGCTTCGTCTTTCAATTTCCCAGACTCGCAGTTCAACCCGTCACCCCGAGCTATTCGAACAGCTGCAATTGCGGTTGGTTCTGCCTGCGACGTCGTTCCTGCAAGATATTTTGATAATAACAAGAATAAAATATTTCAGGAGGCCGCACCCAACACTGACAAAGAGCAATCAGCCGCCGGTGGGGAAACCAGTAATGGTCAAGGGAATGCTGTTGTTGAGGAGAAAATGGCAGAAGGAGGAGCGAAGATATGTGAATCAAGTGATGCGCTCTTGTGCCTCCGAGGGCCCAATTCTTCGTCTTTCAATATTACGCACTCACAGTTCAACTCAACCGCATTGGAGATGGATCCTTCACCCCACGTTATTCGAACAACTGCCGTTGCAGTTGGGTTCGCATTCGACACCGTTCCTGCAACATACCATGATAATGTGAAGGATGGGTGCAGTGAAAGCAAAGAGGCCTTCACCCATTTTGGCCAAGGCGTTAATGATCAAGAAGTTGCAGATATAGTGGAGGAAGGAGAAGATATGAGTGAGCTGAATGATGCAAAATATCTTTTCCAGTCTCCCGAGGAAATATCATATGAGTAGAGAGTTCAGATGTCCCTACTTTTGCCCGAGCAGAAAGAGATGATGCAGCCTCACGATCCATCTGAAATCTTCCCTGGTTTCCGTATATTAGATGAAGCCATATTCCAGGCGATGTCCTACTTAAGTACACATCCAAGCTGAAATTAGGTGGTCTACAACGAGCAGGGATAAATCCCCTTCGCTATCTAATACGAAGCACTAAGTATATAAGTACAAATGTTTATCGAAAGTCCTCAGTTAAAGGCGCCGTCCTTTTCCCAATTAATATGTCAGATTTGTCAGTAGAGAATGAGATTTGCTGTTAATGATGTCCAGAAAAAGCCGATTTCCTCTTTCATCATCCTGTCTATGGGAACTTCGTCTTTTCTATTGCGTTTCGTTTGCTTTCCTAAAGTCTAAGAGCTCCATTCAAGCTCTACCAGTTTGCAAGATAAAAAACAAATTTGCAGGGTGTACGCCATTGTATTTTATTAAATTAAGAATATGAGAGATCAATGGCGCTTGAGATAGTTTGTAAGATAAACAAAACAAATTTCAGAATGTTAATAAAGCTTTCTGGCGACTCTTATCTATCGCTTTCAATAAAATGAATTAATTACTTTTTGTTCGGTCACATGTCCTTAAATAAATATCTTCATCATATATGGAGGTCAACAACAACACTCAATTCAATGTATTGATGTAGCTTTTATTTTTTTTATTAGAGGTCAACAACAACACTCAGACCCCACAGCCTATTCAAAAAATTTCAGCATTTTTAAACTGTTATTGTTGATTGTTTATAGCTGCGTTTATTTTCCAGCTATGTTTGCTGCTTACTCCAATTAAAAACAACACTCCATGAGTGGGAGTAAGGAAATTTAAGGAAATTTGAGCTTTTCCAATGTTATTTCTATTATTAGACTTATTTTGTGTAAAATATCGTTTAATTTAATTTTCATTTAGATTAATTTAATAAATATTTATGCACATTATAATTTTATATATATTAAGTTTATTTTAGTTATGGTTATATATTTTTTTTTTATTGGTAAGTGCTATCGTTAAAGGGGATAGCATCCTATATTAATATATAAAGATTACAAAAATTGGCATCAAAGTCTGATAGTAAAAACACAACAAACACCACTACCCATCCACCACCCTGTATACATAAACCCGAGGCCTAAACCAACACACCAAAAGGCAGAACCGGACTCAATCTAAGTACAAATCATGCACCACCATTAAAGGTCTGCATGATGACACTAGCAAATTCTCCAACATTAATCACAGTTTCAATAGCTCCAACCGAAAACCACCATCTCTTTGAGTTTGTAATTTTGTGAAATGGAGCCATATTCCCATTATGCACAGCACACCTAAAAACTTCCCAAGCGTTCTCACAAGCTGCGGAGTTGAGAATCCAGCATCTCCTCACACTTCATGCATCCAATGTTGTCGAAGTGTGCCATAGGCGAGACCTAAATCAAGCACGAGCACAACCAGAAGCTTGTGACCCAACTAGCAACCTTTCCAAACAATGTAGTTATGGTTATATATTAATATATTTAATAAAATTGAATGTGAAATATAATTGAATTAAATAATCTTATTTAATTTTAAATTTTAATTAGAGTACTTGTAAGGTTTTTTATTAAGATGGTAATCTTTGAAATAATATAAATAATAAGTTTCAAATGTTTACATAAATTTTAGAATATTTGTTAATTGATTCATATTATTAAGATGAATATATGTAATTCATAATTTTGGATTATTTTTTTGGTCAAATGATTAGGTTATATTATTATAATTAAAGGTAATGAATATATGTTTAAGAATATTTGTTAATTTATTCACATTATTAAGATGAATATATGTAATTCATAATTCTTGAGTGTCTTCATATTAAGGGATTATTATATTTTTTGGGTCAAATGATTAGGTTATATTATTATAATTAAAGGTAATGAATATATGTTTAAGAATATTTGTTAATTTATTCACATTATTAAGATGAATATATGTAATTCATAATTCTTGAGTGTCTTCATATTAAGGGATTATTATATTTTTTGGGTCAAATGATTAGGTTATATTATTATAATTAAAGTTAATGAATATTTGTTTATATATAAACATAAGTTGGGTATGGATTACCTTGCCATATTATTATTTGGGCGTTTGTCCTTATTGAGATCTAATTCAAGGCAAAAATAATAATGTCCAATAAAAGCATTATCTCCCATATTGTTAGGTGAATCTTCTCCCCTATACTTCACCCCCTAAATAAGTGTTTCCAACTTCTTTGAAGAGTCACTCATCTCCTTCTACATTTCTTTCTTTACCTTAATCATCTCCTTTGTTACCAATGATATTCCTCATTAGGATTGATATCCTCTATTTCCACCTCAACCTTATTTGGATATTTCTAGGTGTAGCAATATTTTTGATACCTCTTGTTGTAGGTCTTGTCACGTTGAAAAAAATCTATTGATAAATAACACAAATTAAATTAAAACAATCTAAAATTTTTAATGTAACTTACTAAGGCCTAGATCTCATATTCCAAGAAAAATAAATAATAAATTCTTTGATTTGTAATCTTGAGAGAGAATTTGATAGAAACCCTAATTCTATGATAAATAACAAAACGTATTTACCATATCTTTGAATTTTGGATTGTTGGATCCTCAAAATACTCTTGAAAGACCCTTTAAATAATAGGAAATTCTTTTTCATTATTTAGAGATGTTTCCTTTCTAGATAAATTTTGAAAAAAATAATAATTCTATAATAAATCACTTAATTATGCTCCAATTTCTCTAAAATATAGATTGTAGATGCTTCAATATATTCTTTAAAAAAAAGAATCATGAAAATATTAGAGATACATGGTTCCTAAGGTGACCTCAAAAATTGAAAAAATACCTTGCATTCATGATGCAAACAATATGCTCTTATACTGTTGTAAATTGTATGCCCTTACATTTTCACACTAGGTTTGGTAACTATTTTTTGAGTTGTGTCTAATCTTGTGCAAATGGGATTGTCTCGGGTCAAGTCTGGTCACACCCCCTAGCTTCTAGCCCTTTGTGCCACCAAAAAGGGCTTCAAACTAGTCCCTATATTGTTAGTGTCCTCTGGATTTGGTTATAATTTTGAACTATCAAATGTTAGCTTTGGGACCTTAGCATATGTAACCTTATTGGAAGCCTCTCCCAAATAATTTTTTAAGAGAAGGCTTATGTCATATATAAATATGGCTACCCTTTTCATTTGAATTGCCTATCTAGAGAGCTCAGGAAAACTCTTAAGAAATCTAATGGTAAACTCTATTAACATATCAAAATCAATCCAACTAAAATTTTTGAGGCATTCCATCAAGCATGTTGTTATCTACAATTCAAGTAATTTTATTTTTTAATGTTATTATTAAGTGGTGTACTAACACTTGCAAAACTTCATCAAAACCTTTTGTGGGACTCAAGCAAGAGCTTCACATATAAGGAAATCATGATTTATTTAGCAATATAATTATATTTTTGTTTTCTCTTGTAGGAGTATAGAGCTGTAATCATTCATCATTGCTATTATGGATGTGGGAACACTAGTACAAATTTTGATTAAGGCAAGCCCCTATACAACACTACATGCAAGTGTAGATCTAAAGGTTTTGGACAACAAAAATGACACTAATAGATAAATAATATTGTGACAAATAGTCTAATATATTGAAAATCCCAAAACCTTAGGAATATAACATCGATTACTAATTTCCTACTGACCTAGCTCTCTTTTTTTAGAACAAATACCCTGATTCCTCCTAAATTGGTTCCTAACACTAGATCCTACACTTTTCTACTACTGAAATATAATGGTTGGTGCCTCTCGTCCTACCCAGTCAGCTCGATATTTTAGGCATCAACTCTCTTATGCATTTCACTTTTAGATCTATATTTTCCTACTATGTTCATATCTTATATTTTTTGTACATTCTAGTAAACTTGATCAAATTAGTCTCTCTTAGCCTAGTTCATTGTATACATTCAGTTAATCATCAATGATTAACAACAACACAAATATAGTAGGTGTTGATCTAGGACTGTTTGGATCTCCTTTGGGGATTGTATTCAAACGTATTCACACTTCTTCTAAAGATGTGTATATGAAAAGGAATTGATTATAGGTTAATACATTGCTATATTAACATCAGTTTTCCTAACTTGGACAAAAGAAGAATATGATATTAAATAATTTACATGTACTTGATAATAGATAATGATAAGAAGCCACATTAAGGGGGAGAACCTACAAATATCTCTAGTGATAACATAATTCACCATCTACTCATCAAACAAGACTCACTACTACCTATACATATCTTATTATATATATCTATATTATTTCCAAAATGACTTAGATAATCACATATATAAGCCCTAGATTTCCCTAAATAACTAAATAATAATATAAAAGTTTAATATATACTAATCAATATTTAAGGTAGTATAAGTTGACTACTTATCCCTATGTATACTCTATGATTAAGGGCATAACACATTTTTTTTGTCTAATAAAAAGTCCCTTAAGGTTCCTATTTGGGTTGAATTACCTTCATTACATTTGTCATGCTCTAACTTTATCAGAAAGATTACTTCTTTAGGTAATAAGGTTTGTGTTAAAATTAAAATCTTTTTTAAGCTCATCTTGAGAGGTGCATTTGTGTCGAGGTAAAATTATCCAATAATACTAATCAAACTATTAATATCTAAATTAGACAAATGAGATATAGTCAATAAATTCTTTATCTAAATTTATTGAATACTTGTTATCAATTTCAATCATTTGAACTTAAAATTGAAAATTTGCTTTTGCTTTTACCCCATCTAAAACCTTCCATGTCACTAACTTCTAGCTTCGCACCTTCTAAAAAATAATCAAGGTTGGTTTATAGTTGTTAGTCACAAAGCTAAAAACTCTAGAAATAATAACACAAGAATTATCTTGGCTTTCTCATCTCTTAAATTCTAATTAATAAACTTATTTTCATCTATATGTGGTTTTTCTATTCTACTTACTATTTTCCATATATTTTTTCATTTGTTGCATTTGAAATCCCACTCTCCAATTATGAAAATAAAAAACTAGTTTACTTGTATAATACATTCTCCATTAAAAATAAATGCAAACTAATACCAAACTTATCACTCCAAACATGAATATCAAGAAAAATTTAAAAAATAACCTACAAATAAACCAAAACTGCTTCTTAAGTAGATATCTCCTCTACACTTAGAAACTTTCCATACTAAGACTCCTTGCCTTCTTAACATTCTTTGGTTCTCATTTTTAGCACATGAAGAAACCTATCTCCTATGGGTCCCTATTTCATTCTCTTGAATTACAATATAGATAATCTCAAACAAAAAATAGCTTTTCTAATGGTCTTTTGGAATGCAATCTCTTCAAAAGTACTCCTCTAATAGTCCACTTTATTTTAGAATATGAAAATACCTTAACTTACACTTTCATTGTACACTTGAAATTTTGTTTCCAATGTAAAATAAATATAGATTTGAAAATAAGAAAAATTAATAGTCAAGCCTTTCAATACTTTGATAACCATCTTTTGACGTCATTGCCTCTATAGACTTCTAAAATGCAATCATCATGATGTGCTATGATTTTTTTTCAAACTAAACATCACACAACCAAAGAAAAATTTAACTCGCCCTGAAGTCTACACCATGATTGTAGGAAATTTATTTTAAAAACCTTGAGAAAATGCATTAGCAAGCATAAAATATCCTCCAAAACCTTTGCCAGTATCCTTCTACACTAACTCACATTCTTCTATCCCTACATTATAGAGAGTGCCATTTTCTATATGCCCCCAGTGATCTACACTAGCTAGACTAAACATTGTGGCCACTACTCATAATGTACGTAGGAGAACATGACCTTAATGTTTTATATGTTGTTCACATTAATCTTAAGTAAAGTAGACCAAGATGAAAAGCATTAGGATTCTTTCAATTAGTGTAGAGAGTTTGATTTAAGTACATATTTATAAGAAATATTCATCCAAAAAATTTGGATACAAGACTTGGTCCCAACCTCCTTAGAATCATTCCCAAGAGCAACAAGATTCTCTCACAGTTCAAAAAATCTAAATGCATTAATCTAATCTTCTCCTACACCGTGCCTCCACATAGCTGCCCAATCATAGCTGTAGAAAAACACATATAGGCTTTGGTACCCAAAAAAGAGAAGAAAAACATTAACTATGTAGATGTGTATTCATGAATTGAATGCATGACAATTAAATTTTTTTTTAATATACATAATAAAAACTACAATTGCATCTACCTTATTTTTAGGCAACAGAATTAATCTTTAGTTTAGCATTATCATTGCGTTATTTTCCATTCATGATTAATTCTTGTCTTCAGTTTATTTTATTTTGAAATAAGTGGGTAAACTCACAATACTGGTTCCCACTGTTTGACCAACTTTGACACTTAGATGAACATTTTCCAAAAAACTTTCACTTTCTGACACCTATAACTTTTAAACCGTTAAGAATTTAAAGATGATGTAAACTAGTGATTTGTAACATCTTTTTTGTAGATTCTAAATATAGTTTTTTCAAATTTTTTTGAATTAAAATTTATTGATTTTTCCATCTCCCTCAAAAGTAGTTTTTTACAGCAAACAACATTTTTTAAGAGTGATGTGCATCCCGAAACGTATAACTTTTTTTCTATAAATGATAAAAACTTATCTCTTTTAAATTTTGGTTTGTAACATCAATACCTAGGGCATGCAGTTCGTTTGATAGTGATATGTTGAATATTTTTTTATTTTATTAAGTTTTGAAGTCCGACTAATTATAATTTAGATATAGGTGTACGTTTGAACACATAACTTGTTCTATATATATCAAAATTCAATTTTATTTTTTCTGTTAGAAAGAAGACATCAATACCTAGTGCATAGATATTTTTCAGAATTTTTTTGAATTAGTTTACTATTTTTCCCAATGCATTGAACAAATAAGTTCATGTTCAGTGAAAAACCTACAGTCATAAAAAATAAAAATAAAAATATATTAATGAAATTAAATAAATTAAAAATTATATTATTTGGAAAGCTTATAATGAAGACTAAATCCTTAAGAAAACAAAATTTTTAAATGAATTCGTTTGACCCCTCAAAAGCTAATGTAAAATTGGTTTTTTATTAGCATTTGATAGATGCAAAGGAGACTCCATTGCAAGTATGATTTAGAAGTAGAGAGGTTCTATCCAAGAAATTTTGATCTAAGAGCCTTTGATATAACTCTCTTCAATTAATTACTTCAAATGAGACCTCTTAAAGCTTAAATAATTATATTTTCTAAAAAATGTATGATTTCAACAAAAATCGGGATGTACCAAAAGGTGGGAACCAGCTTTGTGAGTTCACCCAAGTGCATTCAATGCATGATATTTTCCTATTTTCTTAGATCTTGTAGTTAACTTAATTGTTTTCTTTTTTTTAGCATGAATGTGTAGTGATGATTAAACAAACTTTGTTCTTTAAATTTACACTACTTTTGAGAATGTTAAAGTAGAAATAATAGTCTTTGATTTGATCTCTTTTATTTGCATAGTATAAAGAATATTATAAATTTATTTATTTATTGAGTTTTTGTGAATGCAAAGATTTCTATTTTTGAGTTCTTTGATCAATATAGTTTAAGAGCAGGTTTTTATTTTTCATCCTTTAATTGGTATCAAGTCTTGGTTGAAGAAAATTTGATTGTGCAGGGTAGTTATTTTCTCTCAGAAATTTAAAAATGGAGAAATAAAACAACATTTCTTTCCAGCTTCAGTTGTTTACTAGAGAACTATGAATATTAGAGAACAAAGATGAAGAATCTATAATTATTCAATGATCTATGGGAATTAGTAGAAGTGAGATACAAAAAGACGGCAGATTAGAATAATTTGAATGTATTACCAATTAATAAATGAAATTGGTTGAAAGAAGATAAGAAGGAAAATCAAGCTCTTTTCACCATCCATTCTACATTGGATATTTTATTTTTTCCTTGTTTTGTTGATATGATGAAGTCAAAAGATGCATGGGAGGCTTTACAGATTACATACCAAGGATATAACAAAGTAATATTGGTCAGGCTCCAAACCTTTTAAAGAAATTTTGAAAATGTAAGCATGAAAGAAGATGAGTCTATTTGTAACGCTCCACCAAGAAACCATAGAGGAATTGAATATCATTTCCGAAGAGAGTATAATATTTTTTTATAGGGGGGATGATGTGGGCTGGAATTGACCCACGACTGTGGTGGAAGTCCTCTCCACAACATGAAGAGTACTTCCCCACACCATGGAGAAGGCTCCCCATGACTGTGGTGGAAGCCTTCCCATAGCATGGGGGTTTACCCTCCCCATGACTGTGGGTTGAGGCTCCTACAACGTGAGTCAAGCCTCCCACATGTTGGGGGGATAAACCTGCCACCAAAAAAAAAAAAGCTATAAACAAAATTTAATAATGAAAATCTACCAAACCAAAAATTACAGTCACAGATTAAATTTCAGAATTTATAACAAAAAATTTAATAATTAAATCTTGTTTTAATTACATACAAAATTAAAAATTTACCAAAGAACAAAATTTTCATTCTTATTTCACTAAACAAGAATTTGCTAAATATTTTCTTCATATTACAATCAGATATCAATAACTCCAGACACAGAGCAAGAATTTAATAATTAAAAATAATAATTTTTAAAGAAATTTCGACAACAATCATGATAACAAAACTTGTAATCAAAATTTCCAGAAATCAGTCAAGACACAGGACAAATTTCCAAACACAATTTCAAAATCGAACAACCCATATTTTCAAGACAATAAATATTCAGATTACAGGTAGATTTATTTAAAAGCAAATATATATTTCTTTCTTCTTTTATTTATTTTCTTTTCAAAACTACTGAATGAAATTCACAACATTAGGGATTTAATTCGTACCTCTAATCGCAGTCCTAGAAGAATGCTTACAAAGACAACCTTGAATCCCAACAATCACCACTTCCCAATTCGATATGCCCACAAATCATAGGCAATCCAAAACAAAACTCCCCAAAATTTTTCCAAAACCCTCATCTGCAAATTTTCAATTTTTTCTTTTCCAAATTTTACCAAAAAATGAGAATTGAATCATTCCCCCGACCTCTGGAAAATTTTCACCCAAAATAAATTGTTTCATCCCCCTTTCCTTCACAAGAATTGGTAACTTCACTCAAAAATCACAATTATACCCAAGTTCCAAAATATCATTTCCAAAATTTTAATAAGATTAATTTTAAATTTCATTAAACTTATTTTATAATTTAGGTTATTCCAATATAATTAAATAACAATCTAATTAATAAAGCAATAAAGCTTTTTATTTTAATTTACTAACTAAAGTACTAATATTAAACTAATTTATTAATAGCATTAACATTAATTTATGAATAATTATAAAGGCATCATTACTACAACACACACACACACACACATTTTATTTATAACTCATAAGCAATTAAATAAATTAATCTCCAATATGAATAAAATTTTATAGTAAATTTAAAATTAAAAACTACCATCACAATAAAACAATAAAACCCACATGAATACCAACCAAGGCACATGCACAACATACCAAAGATATCGGATTTTTGCCTATGTGGCATTTCGATTTGGTTGGCATGAAACAAAGAACGCTGTTCTATTATTGGGAATGGAAAAGACTATGGACATCGGGCCTTATGCTATCTCCCACAACTTCCATTGGGATTATGCCTTGTAACTGCAACTCTGGATCACTGAGAAGAGCATATATATGAACAACATACATATAACCAACAATTACACACACACACCGGTGAAGGGGAATTGTGACATCCCATGTCTCTCCGAAGTGAGTGACGAAAGATCATCCCCTCGCACCCCATACAAAATCAAACACATAACCTAAAATCTAATACATGATACATCTCATAAATATGTCAGCCCATGGGTCAGTACACATAAATAAATTCCAACATCTAATCATCCATAAAGATAAGGTGCATAACCAACATATATCAAATAAAAATATTTTATCATAGTATCATAACTAGAGTCATCATAGCATAAAGTATCATCCAAACCATATGTGAAATTGAAAGAGTCAACAAAATTCCAACCAAATAAATAAAAAATGTATGAATAATGGAGGGGTATTACATCCCGCCCTAGAACTAGGCTTACTCTTGGAAACCTACAAAAAGGTATGGGTAGAGATCTCGCATCCTCCCAAGTAGCTGAGGTATCATCATTTGGGTCCCATAGGACCCTTGCTTGTTCTATGGTGCGACCCCTGAGGGTAAACTCCTAACATTGTAGAAGGTGCATGGGCTCCAAATAAATTTTCCCGTCCTCTACCTGCAATGCATTCCAATCAAGAACATGCCTCACATCAAGATGAAATTGCCTAATAACTGAAACATGAAAGAAATCACAAATGTGGGATGGGCTCCATGGTAAGGCGAGAGGGTAAGCAATAGGTCCTATCCTCAAGGATCTCAAAAGGGCCAACAAACCAAGGTGCCAACTTAGAGCCCTTTTCATATCGGATTTCTCTTTTATGGACGTACTCTTAGGAAAACCCAGTCTCCCACAAAAAAATGATGATCCACCCTACAATCATCAACATACTTCTTCTATCTATCCCGGGCTGCTATGAGATGCTCGTATATGTGCTCAACATACTCCTCCATCTTTGAAAGAATCTATGGACCTAGATGCACCCTATCCTCTAACTAATCCCAACTCAGAGGAGTACGATAAGGGTGACCATACAATGCCTGGAAGGGATACATACAGATAGAGTTGTGATATCCATTATTAGAAGAAAAATCCACTAGATAAAGGTAGTCTTCCCATCGTGACTCCTGATCCATAACATACATACAAAGCATGTCCTCTAAAACCTAATTCACTCTCTCTATCTATCCATCGGTCTTCGATGGTAAATGAAACTGAAATTCAACTAGGTCCCCAAAGCATGCTGCAACGATGTCCATAATGTTGATGTAAAAATAGGATCTCTATCTAATATGATCCATCAAGGAATCCCATGTAACCTTACCACATTCTCCATGAAAACTCGTGCCACTACTGCTACTTTATAAGAAGACCATATAGGTGAAATATAAGAAACTTTTGTCAACCTATCCACAGTGACCATGATGGCATCATGACAATGAGAGGAATCTAGCAACCCTACTATGAAATCCACTGAAATGATGTCCCATTTCCACTCTAGGACCAAATTAGGTAGTAAAAGTCTTGCAGGATTCCGGTGCTCGACCTTCACTCATTGGAACTCCAAACATCTCGACACAAAATCTACAATGTCCCATTTCATACCAACCCAATGATATATTTGTCTCAGATTTATGTGCATCTTCTTGACACAAGGATGTGTCGAGTAAGGTGCACGATCTGCCTCCACCATAATCAATATACGAAGACCCTCTAGTGGAGGCGCATAAATCCATCCAAGGTGTTAAAGTAGACCATGTTCCTTGAGGACATAACCAAAATATCTACTCTCCAATGGCCTCACAACTTTTGAATCGGGTCTGACCTCTTGATACTATGTGTCCTTCGAAAGGACCTCAAGAATCCGATCTCTCAAATCCACACCAAGGTTCAACATTGCAATCTCATGTCAACTCCAACTCAAAGAATCAACCACCATGTTCTCCTTCCCCTAAATATACTAGAACTCAAAATCATATTCACAAAGGAACTCCATCCACCTACATTGTCGAGTATTCAAGTTCTGCTGAGTAAATATGCACTCTAAGCTACGATGATCATTGTGTAGCTCAAATCAGTTCCCTAATAGAAAGTGTTACCACCTGACCAAGGCATGAACTGTAGCTATCAACTCCAGGTCATAATTAGGATTGTTCAACTCATGATCCTTGAGTTTGGAAGACTCATAGGCAATCACGGGACCATCCTGCATTACCACTTTCACTATACCTTCTAGAGAGGCATTTGTACAAACTATAAAGTCTCAAGATGGATCAGGGACTACCAAAGTCGATGCATTGACAAGAAGATCCTTCAAAGTATGAAAAGCTATTGCACAATGCTTCGGCTATACAAATTTCTTCCCTTTCATCTAAAGAGAAGTGATCAGGTGAGTTATCTTTGAGAAACCCCTAACAAAGCAGTGCTAGTAATTGGCCAAGCCCATAAAACTTTGAACCTTAGATACATTAGTCAGAATTGGCCAATCTACAATAGCTTGGACCTTAGAAGGATCCATAACAATGCCCTCTTGAAATCACATTCCTTAGGTATTTCACCTTGATTAGGAAAAACTTGCACTTAACCAAATTAGCATATAGTTGGTTCTCCCTCAAACACTCCAGTACCTACCGCAAATGGTCCTCATGCTCCTCCATGGTTCTGGAATATATCAATATGTCATCCAAAAATACTAGTATCGAACCATTCTGAACTTGTAGTGTCCATATTAGGTATGAAAAGCTATATAATGGATGTCAGCCTCATGGATGTGCAACCGATGATATCCTAAATTCATATAGATCTTAGGGAACACCTCGGCTCACTTTATCAAATCAAAGAGATCTTATATACTGGGAAATAGGTCGATTCTTAATTGTCACTTGATTTAGTTGTCTGCAATTGATACATAGCTGAAGGGAACCATCCTTCTTATTCACAAAAATAACTTACACACCCCATGGAGAACCGTTAAGGTAGATGAAGCCCTTGGAGAGAAATTCCTCAAGCTACAAGTTCAGTTCACTCAACTCTTGAGTGGGCATCTTGTATGAAGCTCTCAAAATAGGTTCTACTCCTGGTACCAAATCAATGCAGAAGTCTATATCCCATTTTGGTGGCATAATGAGAATATCTTTAGGGAACACATCGACATACTCCTAAAAAAAGGCATGATTATCCAAATAAACTTCTTTATGTTTCTCCTCATCTAGATCCCCAAGAGAAATTGTAAATAGCTAGCACCCTTGATGCATACACTGCTTAAGTTGCATAGCAGAGATCATGCGAAGACATATGGGCCTCTATAACCCTACTATCTCCACTCTACTACCACGATCATCCATACACTACACTATCTTTTGCCGACAATCAACACACACGATGGGACTCTACCCAATCCATCCCCAAAACCACTTCATAAGACCACAAAGAAATAACACAGAGATCACCTATGGTAGAGAAGGGTCCCAAATCCAACTCACACCTTGGGATAAAGGAATCCACAACCACACGAGAACCAGTAGCCAATTCAACCTTCCACCTATTGTCCTATCTAGTAGACACAAGCTGACACCAGTCCACAATGGAAGAAGATATAAATGATTCTGAGGCACCGGTGTAAAAAAGAATAGAGCTAGATGTACCTCCCAACACACTTATGGTATCAGTCACTATCACTTGATGCTCTACCTGGAAGTTATCAATCATTGCAAACACTCAGTGGGGTCTACCAGCATCCCCAACTATAGGCTCTGATGCTACTGGTCTCTAACTCGCTTCCTGAGATGGTCTCTGAGGGTAATAAGTGGCTATGTGACTATATTGTCCACAAGAAAAACATCTGTCTCTACCAAACCCTCTACCTCTAGTAGGTGCACTAAACTGCTGATAACTGCACCTATTAGAAGCTTATGGTGCACTCTGAGAAGGCTAACTAGTGAAACTTTGTTTGGCCTGTTGCCAATTTTGGTCCTTCTTGTACTGGGGATTACCCCCACGATGACCCTAAAACTCTTATATTTCAGTTGGGACTGATGTTTCTATTGTTTTCCACCATTAGCAAGTGTTTGAAAGTTCCTAGAGGAACCGACTGCATGAGACTGACCCCCTCTAGCCTCAAATCTTGTGAGTGGCACACTACCAATTTGGACACCTATCTGACCCCCTAGTGCCAAGTTCAAATTCTGTTCGACTAAATGATCCTTTTCTAGAACCATCTCCATGGTTTTCAACTCAAATACTCGGAATCCTCCAATAATGCGGGCATTCAAACCCCTAATGGAGTGCTAGACTAACATCACCTCATCATTACCAATACCTACATACTATTTGATCTTAAAGAATCTATGGACGTACTGCTCAACAGTCATAACCAATTATCTCAATGCATGGAACTTATCAACACGATGCTACCTCTAGTGGTCTAATAGAAAGCGAGTCCTGAATCTCTCAAGAAATAACTCCCATGAAATTGAGGCTATATCCACATTAGTCTTTTGTTCCTCTAGCCGCCACCATGTGGAAGAAAATCCTCTAGGGTACATGATCACGCACCTCGCCTTGGTGTTGCTACCATACAGATGCATGGAAAAACACCTATCTATGTTTTTGCCTCCAGATGACTACTAGAGCCATTGAAGGTAGGAGGGAAAGACCTCACAAGATCCCTCATGTGACCTGCTAAAATGCCTTTCTGATCTACTACATGGGTGAACTCACACTACTGGTTCCCACTTTTTGACCAACTTTGACACTTAGATGAACATTTTAAAAAAACCCATCATTTTATGACACCTATAAGTTTTAAACCATTAATAATTTGAAGATGATGAAAAGTAGTGATTTGTAACATCTTGTTTGTGGATTACAAATATATTTTTTTCAATTTTTTTTGAATAAAATTTTATTGATTTTTCCATCTCCCTCAAAAAAAAGTTTTTTACAACAAACAACATTTTTTAAGAGTGATGTGCATCCCAAAACGCATATCTTTTTTTCTATAATTTATAAAAACTTAAAGCTTTTCAATTTTGGTTTGTAACATCAATACCCAAGGCATGCAGTTGGTTTGATAGTTACATGTTGAATTTTTTTATTTTATCAAGTTTTGAAGTTTGATTATTATAATTTAGATATAGGTGTATGTTTGAACACATAATTGTTCTATAAATATCAAAATTCAATTTATTTATTTTTGTTAGAAAGAAGACATCAATATCTAGTGCATGTAGATATTTTAAAGATTTTCTTATAATTAGTTTACTATTTTTTCCAATGCATTAAACAAAGAAGTTCATGTTCGGTGAAAAACCTACATTCATAATAAATAAACTAAAAATATATTAATGAAATTAAATATATTAAAAATTATACTATTTGGAAATCTTATAATTAGGAATAAATACTCAAAAAATAAAAACTTCTAAATGAATTCATTTGACCCCCAAAAAGCTAATGTAAAATTAGTTTTTTATCAGCATTTGATAGATGCAAATGAGACTCCATTGCAAGTATGATTTAGAAGTAGAGAGGTTTTATCCAAGAAATTTTGATCTAAGAGCCTTTGATCTAACTCTCTTCAATTAATTACTTCAAATGGGACCTCGTAAAGCTTAAATCATTATATTTTCTAAAAAATGTATGATTTCAGCAAAAATCAGTATATACCAAAAAGTGGGAACCAACATTGTGAGTTCACTCACATCATCCCTCATCCTAGGAGATCTCTCTCTCTCCCTAAAAATATACTCTAACTGATGTGATTCCCCATGCTGAAATTCCTCCCACTAGGCATTACCTTGTCCAGGGCCTAAACAAGCAAGAACCTCCTAAATCAAATGATGTATTTGAACCCCCTCTGGCACCGACCACTAGGCTGACCACTATTCTGACCCTCAATTCTCTGCTCACTCTAATGTTCAGAATGTTGTTACTCTTCTCCATCACCTTCATGAGAATCATGAGGAGAAGGGTTTTGGCTAGTGGCCGCGTGACCACATCCGTGACCCCTACCTTAACCTTGACCTCGACCTCGACCAGGCATTTTCCTAAGAAAACAACACAAGAGGAAGAGTTTGAGAACACTAAGCAAGGATAACAATAGGGAGACATGTACACTTGGTCAAAGAAACTAGGATAATTAAATGGACTCATGTGAAACCAAATTACCTAGTGTTAAACATGTGCTCTGATACAAAATGTGACACTCCACCAAGAAACAGAAGATACAAGCTGAAGACTCATGCGCAAGTAAATTTCGTAAAAGAAAGCAAGCAAGCATTATCTTGAATGACATGGAAACAAGCTCATCAATTGCCTAGAAGAGAGCAATTGGAGAAAAGCATAAGAAAGTGTTAAAGGGTGATAAATACATAGAGAGTATGCAATACAAACAAACAATGTCTAGAGTGTGTGATGTGACGTCTCTAATTTATGTTCAGAGGGGCTAACTGGTTTTGGAGTTCTTGGGAAACCTATTGGGCCATGCTTGGAGGAAATCAATGTGTTCATGCAAGGACCACCTTTTTTCTATTATGAGAATGATTCTTTGTCATCGAAGGATATTTGGAAGACAATATTTGAAATTTATTTTAGTGTGGAACCAGAGTTGGTGGACTCAAAGTACTTTTCAGCTTCCAGAAGACCAAGAGGTTATGTACACAATCTCCCATTAGAAGGGCCATTTCAAGAATTACCTCTCGTAGACTAACTTTATTTTAGGAGTCAAGATAGAGGCTAAGTGTTCCACCCCACTTGTTGATGCCACATTGTATTGTCAAATTATTGGGATTCTCATCTACTTGACTCACACACACCCTGATATTTCATTTGTAGTTGGCATGGTTTCACCCTTTATGTAGGAACCACATGAGCTGTATTGGAAAGCTGCCAAATGTATCTTGCACTACATAAAGGATACACATCATTATGGGATTCACTATGTATCAAGCATAAGAATTTAGCTAGTTGGTTACACTAACTCATATTGCATTAGCGATATTGATGATCGTAAGTCCACTTCAGATTACACCTTTCATCTTGGTTTCGGGCCACATTTGTTGTTAGAACAAGAAGCAATATTCTATTGTTGTTTCTTTGAATAAGGGTGTAAACCGGAAAATCGCGATCGAACCCCAGTTGCTCTCCCCTCTTCCAACTCCAAGGAGAGAGAGAAGGGAGGTTGCTAGGGTTGATGGTTTTCACTTAGAGGAGAAACTTTACATTCAAAAGAGGGGTTGAAACCCACAAGATCCAATCCCACACAATGCAAGATTGGATGCTAAATGTGTTTCAAGGGTTAATAAAGCAAGGCTACCCTCTTTTGTAAAGAATGTTGATAGAAGAATTAAGCTAGGAATGCATAGAAAGTGACAAAGATTCACTTATAAACTGAGATAGGGATATAGGATGAAGCTATGGACCTGGAATTAGTAGTAAAATGTTGATATGGCGCTGTCCTGCAAATTTGAGCAAAAGTTGTCAGGACGATGGCACCCGGCACCACGGTCCTTCGAAAAATCCGCGAAACGAAGGGGGATCTGTTTGTCTCTGCACAAGGATTCCAGATCTTCAATTTCAGCCGTGTACCTGCAACCTACACACAGAAAAGCGAAGATGATTGGGGGGTTAGGGATTAGGGGTTTGCCTTTAGGTCAAACCCCGGTTTTGGAATTAACCAAGAAATGAGAAATTTCTATAAATGTAAATGATTGTAATGTAAAACAAGTACTAATACCTTGTTGTAAGGATGTTTGTATCCTTATGTGCGAAGGTATAGATGTTGTTGTTTGTTGTATGTAGTATGTTGTATGTAGCATGTAGTAAGTGATCTCCTCTTCAATGGTTGAATCCTTGTCTTGAATGCAACACTTAGCCTTGAATGGAGACTTAGAAGGAATGCTTGAATGCTTGAATGCTTGAATGCTTGAATGTTTGAGTATAGTTTCCACGCTTGTGCCGTCATGTATGTATATGTCCAAATGAGAGAGGAAAATGTAGTTTATATACTTGCCAATTAGGGTTAAAAGACTGATTTTCCCGACCTTAGGCCGACTAGGAAAGTTAATTTTCCAATTTGCAAACAAAAAGACCCGAGACCCCCTAGGAGACCGGGCCCAAAATAGGCCCAGGGACCAGGGAGCTGGGTGCTCTGGTCCCACCTCCCGGGACAGCAAGGTGCAAAGGAGGTTCAGGCCAGGGTGCTTGAAAAATGCAGTTTTTAGTGTCGAAAATAGGTTTCGGGGTCTCCATTCAGGTTGCGTGTTGCGTCGCCATCGTGAAGACCGAAATGCAGTCGAAATTGCAAGTGTCACAATTTTAGGATGCTACATTTAGCCCCCACTTTAGCGGGAGTATGTATGCTCATACTTCCGGTAAAGTACAAGGAAACAACCTTGAAAGACTTTCACCACGTCAAGGAGGCAAGACACACCAAGCCCCCAGTGGACTAAGGATCTTACGACTTCGATTGACAAAGTAAAAGGGAAGATCATGAGGGAGAACCATGACTGTCAGTAGTAAGGTTCCCTCACTATGAGTCATGCAAAAGAAATACCAAAAATTTTCAAGGCAAAGCTAAATTCGCCAAGAAATTTTCAAGTATCCTGAAGGGATAGACAGGGTGTATGCCCCCCTACGTTAAAGAGATCGCACATACCTCAACGGGGGTGATTGTTTTAACGTAGTGATACACATAAGAAATGAGAAAGGAAAGGAGCATGTTATCACAAAGATTTAGCCCCCAAGTGTGAGATAAACCCGAGGATAATAGACACAAAACACAAAGCACGAGGTGACTTCGCTTTCCCCGGGGTCAGTATGCTGTATGATAATTCATGTATATATATCATATGTATGTATGCATAATTGTTCTTCATTCCCCAATCAAGGAAGGTCACCTAGAAGAAGGGAACACATGTGTATTTTGAGTCAACATGAGAGAGACCAAAAGAGATCTCAATGCTTTGCATCGTCCTCAAGTAGACAACACTAAGGACAACAAATAGAAGAATGAGAATAACATATAGAAGAAGTAACACAAGAGAGGAGGAGAGAATCTGCTATGCTAATGTAACTAGTCTAGCACGTCATCTACCCCCCGATCTTGCTGATCAATGTTTCGGGAAGGCAGGGAACACGCTAGAGGAGGAACATCCAACACAGCAGATGGAGCTATCACAAGATCCAAACAAGGGCTATGTTCATGTTCCAAGCCATGTTGTTCTTGTCCAGGAGCTAGGATAAGTGCTTTAGAAAATTCATTAAATAAATGGTTATCAATATCAACAAGTTCATATTCACTGTCAGAAGCAAGAGGAGTAACATGTTCATCATGAATAACATTTTCATCTAGATCATCATCAAGATTTATAAAAATAGGATCTTTAACTCGCATAGGATCAAGACCATCATGCATCTTATGTTTAGGAGATTTTGGAGAAAATGGAATAATGCTTGTTGAAGGTGTTTTTGGAGATTGCAAAGTTTGAGAAGCAGCTGCTTGAGCCCTAAGATGATGCTTTCGTCGGCGTTCACGTGCAGAACGATTTCGTCTAGTCTTAGTAGGAAGTGGAGAAGATTGAGGAGGAGGAATGTTCTCATCCTTATCACCTAGGTGTTTAGGTTGTGGTATCTTAGGCTGGATAATAGGAGAAGAAGAAGGTCTCTTCTCTCTATAAAAGGACGGAGGAGGAACTGCTCCATATAAAGGAGGAATTTTTAGTTTAGGAAGGAGACCAAGTCCATCGTGACGAGGAGGTATAGGCCTACTTTTAGAAGGTTTATTAGGCATAAACATAGTCACATCCATGGGAACGGGTTGGGAATCTTCTTGAGGAAAGACATTAGTTTTATCTTTCAAAGGAAGAACTTCCTTCTCAAGAACGATAGGAATATCAAGTTTGGGTGTTCTAGGTTCACTTAAAGATAGGATCATATCTGTTTTCCACTTTTGATAAGATTTGAAAAGATGATCACTTCGCGGAGGAAGGGATTGGAATTGTTTAGGCCAAAAATAATCAATAGGAACACTAGAAGTTCTTTCAGCTGGTTTAAAGAGACTATGATTGACAGTAACAACTTCACCATTATGGGGAAATTTCAAACACTTATGTATAGGAGAAGCAATAGCTTTCATGGAAGATAGCCAAGGATAGCCAAGCTTCACACGAAATTGTTCGGATGAAGGAATAATAGCAAAGTTCACATCAAGAGATTTGTTATGGACCTCAATAGGCAATGTAATAGAACCAATTGCAGGAGAAGAAAATGCATCAAATAATTTCACAACCACATCTGTTTTGTCATAGATCACTTGATTCAATTGCAAAGTAAAAAGAAATTCTTCAGTAATAACATTAACCATGCACGAAGGATCAATAAGCACTCCATGGCAAGGTGTATTCTTAACTTTTGCAACTATGTATAAAGGACCATCAGGTGCCCTAATGGTTTCACTGGAATCAAATGTGATGGAAGGTTCTTTAGGGTTTTCTTGCTGCTCTACAAAGTTAATCACATTCGGAGTCATAGACACAAGACCATCAGATGAGAGAGAGGAATCATTAGCCTCAATCGCATTAGAGGTATGAGAAGGTAATGGATCAGTAAAAATCTGAAGATTTTGGTTAGGAGGAGCTACAGATGTGTTGCCTTTATCATTCACTCCAAAAACAGAAATAGTATTATTATCAATCAAATCTTGAATTTTACCCTTTAAAGAAAAACATTTTTCAGTATCATGCCCAGGCTGACGATGAAATTGACAAAAAGATTTGTTATCAAAATAAGGTGAAGTAATCTTTGCAGGATCAATTTGCCTTATAGGAGGAAGAGTAAGCACATTTTGTTCCAATAACTTATTCATAATACTATGCAATGATTCATTCAAAGGAGTATACTTTCTTTCTTTCTTGAAAAATTTAGAAATAGGAGGCACACCTGATGCTGCATTCACATTGTTGTTGATGATGTTTTCATTGAATTTGATGGAATCTCTGTTCGGTTTAAACTTCCCAAATGGTTGTTGACTGCTATCACCCTTATCACTCGGAGCCATAGGATGTGATTGTTCCATTTGACTCATAGTCAGTTGATAATTGTGAAGAGTCGCACACAACTGTTGGAAAGAAGTAAACTCAGAAAACAGAAGTTTGTCTCGAATATCTTTTTTTAAATTAGAAATAAAGATTCTTTGAATATCATTGTCAGGCACTGGAAAAGAAATTTGAGCATACAAATGCTTATATCTACCAATGAAATCAGTCACTTTTTCTTTAACACCTTGTTTACAATGCATTAAATCAATCAAAGTAACTTTAGGACTTATATTGTTTTGAAATTGTTGAATGAAAGCATTTGCAAGTTGTTCGAAAGAAGTAATAGAATAAGAAGGCAACGAGCAATACCATTGTAGGGCTTTGTCTCTTAATGCTCTAGTAAATAGTTTTGCAAGCAACCTTTGGTCATAAGCAAAATCAGTACATATTGTTTGAAAAGTCTTAACATGTGTTAGAGGATCTCCTTTACCATTATAAAGTTCCAAATGCGGGATTTCAACATGTTTAGGAGGGATAGCTCGAACAATATCAAGAGAAAGTGGGCTCGCAACATCAAATGTGGGCACACTAAACTTAGATTGATTCATAGAGGCAATTTGTTGCTGTAAAGAAGAGATAGTTTGTGCAAGATTGTTAATGGTCACTTCAGTCGAAGAATTCATATTAGATGTGTTAGATTGAGATGGAGGTGTTATGTTATTGAAAGAAGGTAAAGAGTAAGGTGGTGGGACTCTATGATAGTTAATCATCGGAGATGATTGGACAGGAGGAACACTACAAGGAGGAATGGAATGGTTAAATGAATTGCCCCCTTGCGTCATGTTCATTTGTGAAGATGTAATAGGAACACTCATTGAAGGAATGAATGAAGAAGTCGGATTAAATGAAGAGGGTTAATTGAAGAAGGGGGATTGCCCCCATGACTAGTGATCACAGGAGGAATGTCTTGTATAGAAGTAGCCATTATGTTTGATGTAAAAGTAGGTATGCTAGCAATAGAAGTTGTCAAGGGAATAGAATGATTAACTTGTGTAGGAGGTTGTGTATAACCTAAAGTTTCAGCACAACTCTTCATAGGCATCACATTTGAATCCACAATGTGTGCAATACCACGCAAGATATCAATTCCATTCTTATCACTTTGAAGCATATGTTTTAGACCCTCAATTAAAGGAAGAGCTTGACTATCGGGATACTCATGAGACATCCATTGGTGAAAATCATCAAATTGATTATCCAATTTCGAAAGTTGTTCTACAGAAACCTCATGGAGAGCTTCTTCATCATTAGGAGGATTAGAGGAATTACCCATATCCTCGTTAAAAAGACTACTCAAATTAGGTTCCATCTCCTCGGTAGTTAAACCTCGGAAAGACTTAATTCTACGGCTTTGTCTAACGGGAATAGTGTAAGTAGGGCTTATTGTTGTAAAACTCATGCACTAGAAAGAGAGAGAAGATTTTGAATTTAGAGGTAGCAATTTTCAGTGAAATTAGCCAATCTTCTGGATTTAAGCTGTTAAATGCAATCACGACAGTCTCCCGAAATTTCGGAAAAAATGTCCAGGACCGTGGCGCTCGGAGTGCACAAGGTCCTTGCAAATTTTTTCGAAATTTGCAGGGATGAAAGTTATGATGATTTTAGAGCTAATCTGAAAAAATTGAGTGATTTTACGATCTGTAGATAGGCCAAATTAAAGTTGCAATCTCAAAATTGAACACTACCAAGATTGTCGAAAAATGCAAAAATTTGAATTTTGAAAAAGAGAGGGAAACTAAAATTTTGAATTTTATGATTTTAGAGGGAATACCAAAAGCAATGCAAGTTTTGAAATTTAAAAATTGACTCAATTTCACGCAAAATTCAATTTTGAAAGCGGAAATTAAAGTTGTTGTAATTAAGCACTTAATTTCAAAAGTCACAAATTGCAAGAATTTGAATAAAGCACTGGAATTTCGAATGAATGCAAACACACTTTTCAGATTTAGGATAGTAAGAACACAATTTTGACACAAAATTTCAATTTCGATGATTTTTGAATGATTAGGAGCCTTAAACCAAGCAATCACAAGACCAACTTTGACTGTAATTTTGAAAGTGTTAGATTTGATAAAATCAGCCAAAATTTTGGATTTTAGCAGGAAAATACAGTAAAATCTAGCTCCCGAAATTTCGGAAAAAATATCGGGGACGATGGCGCTCGGAGTGCACACGGTCCTCGCAACTTTTTTCCAAATTTTCAGGGATGAAAGATATTGTGATTTTATTGCGGAATCCAAAGTTACAGCTGATTTGGAAATGTTTTGATCAGTGAAATTGTCGGACAAAGGTTGAATCAAGAGGGTTTCAAAAATTAGGGTTTTGACACTTAACCACTTGATTTTCAAAATTAAAGCACAAATATGAATTGATAATTTGTAATAGAAGGGCAGATCTGAAACAAGCATTAACAATTAAATATTTCACAAGTTCAATTTTCAAAAAGAAAATTTAGGGTTTTCATGCAATTAACCTCTAAAATTTTGCAAAAGATCAAACATGGAAATGTAATCAAGGAATCAAATTTTCAAATCTAACCATGAATAATCAGAAAGGATGTTCACGTCGGGTTCACCAAAATGTAAAGTGGAAAATCGCGATCGAACCCCAGTTGCTCTCCCCTCTTCCAACTCCAAGGAGAGAGAGAAGGGAGGTTGCTAGGGTTGATGGTTTTCACTTAGAGGAGAGACTTTACATTCAAAAGAGGGGTTGAAACCCACAAGATCCAATCCCACACAATGCAAGATTGGATGCTAAATGTGTTTCAAGGGTTAAGAAAGCAAGGCTACCCTCTTTTGTAAAGAATGTTGATAGAAGAATTAAGCTAGGAATGCATAGAAAGTGACAAAGATTCGCTTATAAACTGAGATAGGGATATAGGATGAAGCTGCGGACCTGGAATTAGCAGTAAAATGTCGATACGGCGCTGTCCTGCAAATTTGAGCAAAAGTTGTCAGGACGATGGCACCCGGTGCCACGGTCCTTCGAAAAATCCGCAAAATGAAGGGGGATCTGTTCGTCTCTACACAAGGATTCCAGATCTTCAATTTCAGCCGCGTACCTGCAACCTACACACAGGAAAGCGAAGACGATTGGGGGGTTAGGGATTAGGGGTTTGCCTTTAGGTCAAACCCCGGTTTTGGAATTAACCAAGAAATGAGAAATTGCTGTAAATGTAAATGATTGTAATGTAAAACAAGTACTAATACCTTGTTGTAAGGATGTTTGTATCCTTATGTGCGAAGGTATAGATGTTGTTGTTTGTTGTATGTAGTATGTTGTATGTAGCATGTAGTAAGTGATCTCCTCTTCAATGGTTGAATCCTTGTCTTGAATGCAACACTTAGCCTTGAATGGAGACTTAGAAGGAATGCTTGAATGCTTGAATGCTTGAATGTTTGAGTATAGTTTCCACGCTTGTGCCGTCATGTATGTATATGTCCAAATGAGAGAGGAAAATGTAGTTTATATACTTGCCAATTAGGGTTAAAAGACTGATTTTCCCGACCTTAGGCCGACCAGGAAAGTTAATTTTCCAATTTGCAAACAAAAAGACCTGAGACCCCCTAGGAGACCGGGCCCAAAATAGGCCCAGGGACCAGGGCGCTGGGCGCTATGGTCCTGGGGGACCAGGGCGCTAGGCGCTCTAGTCCCACCTCCCGGGACAGCAAGGTGCAAAGGAGGTTCAGGCCAGGGTGCTTGAAAAATGCAGTTTTTAGTGTCGAAAACAGGTTTCGGGGTCTCCATTCAGGTTGCATGTTGCGTCGCCATCGTGAAGACCAAAATGTAGTCGAAATTGCAAGTGTCACAATTTTAGGATGCTACAAAGGGTAAGTATCAAGGGGTTGTAAATGCAGCGAATTCAAGGCTATTTGGCTTTACAATATTCTCACAAAGTTTGGGCTCACCACTCCATGATCTACGATCCTTCATTGTAAAAATCAAAGTGCCATACAGATCTCAAAGAACTTGATGTAACATTAGTGGACCCAACACATCAAGATCCACATGCACTACATCAGGGATCTAATTCAGGAGAAGATCATTGATTTGTAGTATTATCCTATAGCATAGCAGGTTGCAAACATATTTACCAAACCCTTCACAGAGAGTAAGTGTCATAAGTTGCAAGCTCTCTTGGCAGTGTGGGATATTTCTTTTGAGGTGGGGTTAGCTGACTTCTCCTTCATCTCTTATGGAGGGGACTTTTTCTCTCTTGAGGTTTTGTCCTTCTTCTTTGAGAGTTCTTTTGTATAGTCATATCTCTTTTGAGGAGGAGTTTTTTCCATTGGGTTTTCTCCCTTTCTTGATTTGTGAGATATTCCATTGCATTGCTTTGATTGCATTTGCATTTGTTCATGGGTACCTAACATGGCCTTGTAGCCAGGACCCATATTGCATTGATAACTTGAATGTACTCTCCCCTAAGTTGAACTTAAGGGCGGGTGTTGTTGCAAAATTATGTCTCATAATTATACTTTACTTAAGTTGACTTTTGATAATGCATCTCATCGTATTGTCCATATGACAAACTTAAGGAAGTGTTCATATATCGAAGTTGCTTGTAGGATAAACTCCACCTTTTGTGGTATTATCTTACATTGTTACATTCTACCTTTGGTGGGTGATCCACCTCTTGTGGAATATTTTATTATTTCTCCTGCCTACCATCACCTACTCTTGTTTCTCATTGGGCTACATGTCATGTTGGTTTTCTCACACATCCATATGGCCTTTCCTTTACAAGAAGTCTCATCTTCTTTGTATGGTTTACCTAGTTGATCATATTACATCTTGAATAGGTAGTTTTTTTTCTTTCTCATTCAGATACTTTCTTATGGATATCAGTTGTTTCAAAATATGTATGTATTTAAGTTTTATATAATTAGAAATATAATTTAAGTGTTATGCCTTTTATCTATAACAAATTACATCTCTCTCTCTATATATAAATATATATCTCTCTATTCCTCTACCTCTCTCTATCTCTCTCTATCTATTTGTTACCTTATATCTTCACCTCTACCTATATCTTCCTATCTTCCCATCTATTTCTAGACATAAATCTCTCTCTCTCTCTCTCTCTCTCTCTCTCTCTCTCTCACTCTCTCTCTCTCTCTCTCTCACACACACACACACACACACACACACACACAATCTATTTATATTTATATCCTCCCTCTCTACATATCTGTATGTTCCATCTATCTATTCATGTCTCCTCCCTCTCTTTATCTATCCCCTTCTAGAGACATTTATGAAGCACCCCCACCAATTCACCTTTCTTACCTAAGAGATACTAAAGTGACTCCATTAACAAAATCCTTCCTATCCAACCCACAAAGCCTCTGTGCAACATGAAAGAACATAAAATGTTTTCATCCACCTTGCATAATAAGAGAAAAACTCTCCTTAAAGATTTCACACCCCTTTGAGTGTGCCAATATCCCTCTACCAGTGCTCATCCACCTTGCATAATAAGAGAAAAACTCTCCTTATTGAATGGACCAAAATGTGAAATGGTGTTTTTCATGTAATATATCATCTTTGGGTGAGAATGTAGCTCAAGGCAATAAAATTCCTCAATTCTTTAACACCTCTGGCCTCTAATTAAGTTTTTCTTATTTTTTTATGCCCATAATTCTATCATATTTTACTTTCTCCATTATCTTCAATATCTCCTTGTAACTTCTTTTATGATTTCTCTTTTGTGTCATGTGACATTTATCATCAAAAAGTATGTGATCAAGTGCACCATGTGCCACCAAGATGTCAAAATTTAGAGATCATATTTCTTCCAAAAATGCACATAAGGAAAAATACAATCCATATGTTGACAAAAATATAATTAAAAAAAATATATTAATTCTTCATTTAAAAAATCAAAACTCCTTCATGAACAAATATGAATTGTCCAAATTAGAAGCATGAATATTCAACTTGTATTTGAGAGCATGCTTGAATGGCTTAGCCAACTCTTATCAACTAACTTACCTAAATTCTCAAGCTAAAAAACTTATTTATGATATTTGAATTACTTGTAAAAAAGAAATGCTTTTATTCTCTGAATATTGTGCTATTAATAGCAATAATTTACCACTTATACACCAATCATCTAGATGCATGTGAAATATCTCATAAGTGTTCATTCTTTTGAATTATATGAGGCCTAAAAAAAATAAATGCAAAGAGTCATTTATGGCAATGGTAGGAATGAAAAATTCACACAAACTGAAACTTTCCTAGCAACACCTTCACACCACTTGTTGATGCTTCTATATTTGATGAATAAGAATAATTTTGAGCAAGCTAGGGGAGAGTGGCCAGTGGTTGTACAGGGTCCAATAGTTGTACACTTATTTATGCTTATAATATCCAACC